>NW_027446225.1:70000-71750 GCF_038048845.1 Mixophyes fleayi | reverse complement strand
GCCACAGCACCCTGAACAACCCCAATCTCGTATGATCTTGGAAGCTAAGCAGGGCTGGGCCTGGTTAGTACTTGGATGGGAGACCACCTGGAAATACCAGGTGCTGTAAGCTTTTTTTTTTCTCTCTTGTTCCGTCCTTCTTCAATGCTGGTTTTGAGATGTATAAGAGATGTAGGTCAATAAGAAAACAATACCTACTGCCACACCATCCTGAACAAGCCCAATCTCATCTGATCTTGGAAGCTAAGCAGAGCCGGGCCTGGTTAGTACTTGGATGGGAGACCACCTGGGAATACCAGGTGCTGTAGGCCTTTTTTTCTTCTCTCTTGTTCCGGCTTCCTTCAATGCTGGTTTTTAGATGTATAAGAGATGTAGGTCAATAGGAAAACAATACATACAGCCGCACCACCCTGAACAAGCCCAATCTCGTCTGATCTTGGAAGCTAAGCAGGGACAAGCCTGGTTAGTACTTGGATGGGAGACCACCTGGGAATACCAGGTGCTGTAGGCCTTTTTTTTTTCTCTCTTGTTCCGGCTTCCTTCAATGCTGGTTTTTAGATGTATAAGAGATGTAGGTCAATAGGAAACCAATACCTACATCCACACCACCCTGAACAAGCCCAATCTCGTCTGATCTTGGAAGCTAAGCAGAGCAGGGGCTGGTTAGTACTTGGATGTGAAACCACCTGGGAATACCAGGTGCTGTAGGCCCTTTTTTTTTTCTCTCTTGTTCCGACTTCCTTCAATGCTGGTTTTGAGATGTATAAGAGATGTAGGTCAATATGAAACCAATACCTACAGCCCCACCACCCTGAACAAGCCGAATCTCGTCTGATCTTGAAAGCTAAGCAGGTCCGGGCCTGGTTAGTACTTTTTTTTTTATATCTTGTTCTGGCTTCCTTCAATGCTGGTTTTAAAATGTATAAGTGATGTAGGTCATTAGAAAACCAATACCTACAGCCACACCACCCTGAACAAGCCCAATCTCGTCTGATCTTGGAAGCTAAGCAGGGCCGGGCCTGGTTAGTACTTGGATGGGAGACCACCTGGGAATACCAGGTGCTGTAGGCCTTTTTTTTTTTCTCTCTTGTTCCGGCTTCCTTCAATGCTTGTTTTTAGATGTATAAGAGATGTAGGTCAATAGGAAAACAATACCTACAGCCACACCACCCTGAACAAGCCCAATCTCGTCTGATCTTGGAAGCTAAGCAGGGCTGGGCCTGGTTAGTACTTGGATGGGAGACCACCTGGAAATACCAGGTTCTGTAGGCTTTTTTTTTTCTCTCTTGTTCCGGCCTCCTTCAATGCTGATTTTGAGATGTATAAGAGATGTAGGTCAATAGGAAAACAATACCTACAGCCACACCACCCTGAACAAGCCCAATCTCGTCTGATCTTGGAAGCTAAGCAGAGCCGGGCCTGGTTAGTACTTGGATGGGAGACCACCTGGGAATACCAGGTGCTGTAGGCCTTTTTTATCTTCTCTCTTGTTCCGGCTTCCTTCAATGCTGTTTTCTAGATGTATAAGAGATGTAGGTCAATAGGAAAACAATACCTACAGCCACACCACCCTGAACAAGCCCAATCTCGTCTGATCTTGGAAGCTAAGCAGGGACGGGCCTGGTTAGTACTTGGATGGGAGACTATCTGGGAATACCAGGTGCTGTAGGCCTTTTTTTTTTCTCTCTTGTTCCGGCTTCCTTCAATGCTGGTTTTGAGATTATAAGAGATGTAGGTCAATAGGAAACCA
>NW_027446225.1:65000-67500 GCF_038048845.1 Mixophyes fleayi | reverse complement strand
TAGGCTTTTTTTTTTCTCTCTTGTTCCGGCCTCCTTCAATGCTGGTTTTGAGATGTATAAGAGATGTAGGTCAATAGGAAACCAATACCTACAGCCACACCACCCTGAACAAGCCCAATCTCGTCTGATCTTGGAAGCTAAGCAGAGCCGGGCCTGGTTAGTACTTGGATGGGAGACCACCTGGGAATACCAGGTGCTGTAGGCCTTTTTTTCTTCTCTCTTGTTCCGGCTTCCTTCAATGCTTGTTTCTAGATGTATAAGAGATGTAGGTCAATAGGAAAACAATACCTACAGCCACACCACCCTGAACAAGCCCAATCTCGTCTGATCTTGGAAGCTAAGCAGGGCTGGGCCTGGTTAGTACTTGGATGGGAGACCACCTGGAAATACCAGGTGCTGTGGGCTTTTTTTTTTCTCTCTTGTTCCGGCCTCCTTCAATGCTGGTTTTCAGATGTATAAGAGATGTAGGTCAATAGGAAACCAATACCTACAGCCACACCACCCTGAACAAGCCCAATCTCATCTGATCTTGGAAGCTAAGCAGAGTCGGGCCTGGTTAGTACTTGGATGGGAGACCACCTGGGAATACCAGGTGCTGTAGGCATTTTTTTCTTCTCTCTTGTTCCGGCTTCCTTCAATGCTGTTTTCTAGATGTATAAGAGATGTAGGTCAATGGGAAAACAATACCTACAGCCACACCACCCTGAACAAGCCCAATCTCGTCTGATCTTGGAAGCTAAGCAGGGACAGGCCTGGTTAGTACTTGGATGGGAGACCGTCTGGGAATACCAGATGCTGTAGGCCTTTTTTTTTTCTCTCTTGTTCCGGCTTCCTTCAATGCTGGTTTTGAGATTATAAGAGATGTAGGTCAATAGGAAACCAAAACCTACAGCTACACATCTCTAAACAAGCCCAATCTCGTTTGATCTTGGAAGCTAAGCAGGGTCAGGCCTGGTTAGTACTTGGATGGGAGACCACCTGGGAATACCAGGTGCTGTAGGCTTTTTTTTTTTCTCTCTTGTTCCGGCTTCCTTCAATGCTGGTTTTTAGATGTATAAGAGATGTAGGTCAATAGGAAACCAATACCTACAGTCACACCACCCTGAACAAGCCTGATCTTGGAAGCTAAGCAGAGCCAGGCCTGGTTAGTACTTGGATGCGAGACCACCTGGGGATACCAGGTGCTGTAGGCCCTTTTTTTTTTCTCTCTTGTTCCGACTTCCTTCAATGCTGGTTTTGAGATGTATAAGAGATGTAGGTCAATAAGAAACCAATACCTACAGCCACACCACCCTGAACAAGCCCAATCTCATCTGATCTTGGAAGCTAAGCAGGGCTGGGCCTGGTTAGTACTTGGATGGGAGACCACCTGGAAATACCAGGTGCTGTAGGCTTTTTTTTTTCTCTCTTGTTCCGGCCTCCTTCAATGCTGGTTTTGAGATGTATAAGAGATGTAGGTCAATAGGAAACCAATACCTACAGCCACACCACCCTGAACAAGCCCAATCTCGTCTGATCTTGGAAGCTAAGCAGGGACGGGCCTGGTTAGTACTTGGATGGGAGACCACCTGGGAATACCAGGTGCTGTAGGCCTTTTTTTCTTCTCTCTTGTTCCGGCTTCCTTCAATGCTGGTTTCTAGATGTATAAGAGATGTAGGTCAATAGGAAACAAATACCTTCAGCCACACCACCCTGAACAAGCCCAATCTCGTCTGATCTTGGAAGCTAAGCAGGGCTGGGCCTGGTTAGTACTTGGATGGGAGACCACCTGGAAATACCAGGTGCTGTAGGCTTTTTTTTTTCTCTCTTGTTCCGGCCTCCTTCAATGCTGGTTTTGAGATGTATAAGAGATGTAGGTCAATAGGAAACCAATACCTACAGCCACACCACCCTGAACAAGCCCAATCTCGTCTGCTCTTGGAAGCTAAGCAGAGCCGGGCTTGGTTAGTACTTGGATGGGAGACCACCTGGGAATACCAGGTGCTGTAGGCCTTTTTTTCTTCTCTCTTGTTCCGGCTTCCTTCAATGCTGGTTTCTAGATGTATAAGAGATGTAGGTCAATTGGAAAACAATACCTACAGCCACACCACCCTGAACAAGCCCAATCTCGTCTGATCTTGGAAGCTAAGCAGGGCTGGGCCTGCTTAGTACTTGGATGGGAGATCACCTGGGAATACCAGGTGCTGTAGGCCTTTTTTTTTTTTTTTTCTCTCTTGTTACGGCTTCCTTCAATGCTTGTTTTTAGATGTATAAGAGATGTAGGTCAATAGGAAAACAATACCTACAGCCACACCACCCTGAACAAGCCCAATCTCGTCTGATCTTGGAAGCTAAGCAGGGCTGGGCCTGGTTAGTACTTGGATGGGAGACCACCTGGAAATACGAGGTGCTGTAGGCTTTTTTTTTTCTCTCTTGTTCCGGCCTCCTTCAATGCTGGTTTTCAGATGTATAAGAGATGTAGGTCAATAGGAAACCAATACCTACAGCCACACCACCCTGA
>NW_027446225.1:42500-45000 GCF_038048845.1 Mixophyes fleayi | reverse complement strand
AGTACTTGGATGCGAGACCACCTGGGAATACCAGGTGCTGTAGGCCCTTTTTTTTTTCTCTCTTGTTCCGACTTTCTTCAATGCTGGTTTTGAGATGTATAAGAGATGTAGGTCAATAGGAAACCGTTACCTACAGCCACACCACCCTGAACAAGCCCAATCTTGTCTGATCTTGGAAGCTAAGCAGGGCTGGGCCTGGTTAGTACTTGGATGGGAGACCACCTGGAAATATCAGGTGCTGTAGGCTTTTTTTTTTCTCTCTTGTTCCGGCCTCCTTCAATGCTGGTTTTGATATGTATAAGAGATGTAGGTCAATAGAAAACCAATACCTACAGCCACACCACCCTGAACAAGCCCAATCTCGTCTGATCTTGAAAGCTAAGCAGTTCCAGGCCTGGTTAGTACTTTTTTTTTCTCTCTTGTTCTGGCTTCCTTCAATGCTGGTTTTAAAATGTATAAGTGATGTAGGTCATTAGGAAACCAATACCTACAGCCACACCACCCTGGACAAGCCCAATCTCGTCTGATCTTGGAAGCTAAGCAGAGCCGGGCCTGGTTAGTACTTGGATGGGAGACCACCTGGGAATACCAGGTGCTGTAGGCATTTTTTTCTTCTCTCTTGTTCCGGCTTCCTTCAATGCTGTTTTCTAGATGTATAAGAGATGTAGGTCAATAGGAAAACAATACCTACAGCCACACCACCCTGAACAAGCCCAATCTCATCTGATCTTCAAAGCTAAGCAGGGCCGGGCCTGGTTAGTACTTGGATGGGAGACCACCTGGGAATATCAGGTGCTGTAGGCCTTTTTTTTTCTCTCTTGTTCCGGCTTCCTTCAATGCTGGTTTTGAGATTATAAGAGATGTAGGTCAATACAAAACCATTACCTACAGCTACACATCTCTGAACAATCCCAATCTCGTTTGATCTTGGAAACTAAGCAGGGCCGGACCTGGTTAGTACTTTGATGGGAGACCACCTGGGAATACCAGGTGCTGCAGGCCTTTTTTTTCTCTCTCTTGTTCCGGCTTCCTTCAATGCTGATTTTGAGATGTATAAGAGATGTAGGTCAATAGGAAACCAATACCTACAGCCACACCACCCTGAACAAGCCCAATCTCGTCTGATCTTGGAAGCTAAGCAGGGCCAGGCCTGGTTAGTACTTGGATGGGAGACCACCTGGCAATACCAGCTGCTGTAGGCCTTTTTTTTTATCTCTCTTGTTCCGGCTTCCTTCAATGCTGGTTTTGAGATGTATAAGAGATGTAGGTCAATAGGAAGCCAATACCTACAACCACTCCACCTTGAACAAGCACAATCTCGTCTGATCTTGAAAGATAAGCAGCGCCGGGCCTAGTTAGTACTTGAATGGGAGACCACCTGGGAATACCAGGTGCTGTAGGCCTTTTTTTTCCCTCTCTTATTCCGGCTTCCTTCAATGCTTATTTTGAGATGTATAAGAGATGTAGGTCAATAGGAAACCAATACCTACAACCACTCCACCTTGAATAAGCACAATCTCATCTGATCTTGAAAGATAAGCAGCGCCGGGCCTAGTTAGTACTTGAATGGGAGACCACCTGGGCATACCAGGTGCTGTAGGCCTTTTTTTCTTCTCTCTTGTTCCGGCTTCCTTCAATGCTGTTTTCTAGATGTATAAGATATGTAGGTCAATAGGAAAGCAATACCTACAGCCACACCACCCTGAACAAGCCCAATCTCATCTGATCTTGGAAGCTAAGCAGGGACGGGCCTGGTTAGTACTTGGATGGGAGACCACCTGGGAATACAAGGGTCTGTAGGCCTTTTTTTCTTATCTCTTGTTCCGGCTTGCTTCAATGCTGGTTTCTAGATGTATAAGAGATGTAGGTCAATAGGAAAACAATACCTTCAGCCACACCACCCTGAACAAGCCCAATCTCGTCTGATCTTGGAAGCTAAGCAGGGATGGGCCTGGTTAGTACTTGGATGGGAGACAACCTGGGAATACCAGGTGCTGTAGGCCTTTTTTTTTTCTCTCTTGTTCCGGCTTCCTTCAATGCTGGTTTTGAGATAATAAGAGATGTAGGTCAATAGGAAACCAAAACCTACAGCTACACATCTCTAAACAAGCCCAATCTCGTCTGATCTTGGAAGCTAAGCAGCGCCAGGCCTGGTTAGTACTTGGATGGGAGACCACCTGGAAATACCAGGTGCTGTAGGCTTTTTTTTTTCTCTCTTGTTCCGGCTTCCTTCAATGCTGGTTTTTAGATGTATAAGAGATGTAAGTCAATAGGAAACCAATACCTACAGCCACACCACCCTGAACAAGCCTGATCTTGGAAGCTAAGCAGACCCGGGGTTGGTTAGTACTTGGATGCGAGACCACCTGGGAATACCAGGTGCTGTAGGCCCTTTTTTTTTTCTCTCTTGTTCCGACTTTCTTCAATGCTGGTTTTGAGATGTAAAAGAGATGTAGGTCAATAGAAAACCGTTACATACAGCCGCACCACACTGAACAAG
>NW_027446225.1:35000-37500 GCF_038048845.1 Mixophyes fleayi | reverse complement strand
TGGGAATACCAGGTGCTGTAGGCCTTTTTTTTTTCTCTCTTGTTCCGGCTTCCTTCAATGCTGGTTTTGAGATAATAAGAGATGTAGGTCAATAGGAAACCAAAACCTACAGCTACACATCTCTAAACAAGCCCAATCTCGTCTGATCTTGGAAGCTAAGCAGCGCCAGGCCTGGTTAGTACTTGGATGGGAGACCACCTGGAAATACCAGGTGCTGTAGGCTTTTTTTTTTTCTCTCTTGTTCCGGCTTCCTTCAATGCTGGTTTTTAGATGTATAAGAGATGTAAGTCAATAGGAAACCAATACCTACAGCCACACCACCCTGAACAAGCCTGATCTTGGAAGCTAAGCAGACCCGGGGTTGGTTAGTACTTGGATGCGAGACCACCTGGGAATACCAGGTGCTGTAGGCCCTTTTTTTTTTCTCTCTTGTTCCGACTTTCTTCAATGCTGGTTTTGAGATGTAAAAGAGATGTAGGTCAATAGAAAACCGTTACATACAGCCACACCACCCTGAACAAGCCCAATCTCGTCTGATCTTGGAAGCTAAGCAGGGCTGGGCCTGGTTAGTACTTGGATGGGAGACCACCTGGAAATATCAGGTGCTGTAGGCTTTTTTTTTTCTCTCTTGTTCCGGCCTCCTTCAATGCTGGTTTTGATATGTATAAGAGATGTAGGTCAATAGGAAACCAATACCTACAGCCACACCACCCTGAACAAGCCCAATCTCGTCTGATCTTGAAAGCTAAGCAGGTCCAGGCCTGGTTAGTACTTTTTTTTTCTCTCTTGTTCTGGCTTCCTTCAATGCTGGTTTTAAAATGTATAAGTGATGTAGGTCATTAGGAAACCAATACCTACAGCCACACCACCCTGGACAAGCCCAATCTTGTCTGATCTTGGAAGCTAAGCAGAGCCAGACCTGGTTAGTACTTGGATGGGAGACCACCTGGAAATACCAGGTGCTGTAGTCCTTTTTTTCTTCTCTCTTGTTCCGGCTTCCTTCAATGCTGGTTTCTAGATGTATAAGAGATGTAGGTCAATAGAAAAACAATACCTACAGCCACACCACCCTGAACAAGCCCAATCTCATCTGATCTTCAAAGCTAAGCAGGGCCAGGCCTGGTTAGTACTTGGATGGGAGACCACCTGGGAATACCAGGTGCTGTAGGCCTTTTTTTTTCTCTCTTGTTCCGGCTTCCTTCAATGCTGGTTTTGAGATTATAAGAGATGTAGGTCAATACAAAACCATTACCTATAGCTACACATCTCTGAACAATCCCAATCTCGTTTGATCTTGGAAGCTAAGCAGGGATGGGCCTGGTTAGTACTTGGATGGGAGACAACCTGGGAATACCAGGTGCTGTAGGCCTTTTTTTTTTCTCTCTTGTTCCGGCTTCCTTCAATGCTGGTTTTGAGATAATAAGAGATGTAGGTCAATAGGAAACCAAAACCTACAGCTACACATCTCTAAACAAGCCCAATCTCGTCTGATCTTGGAAGCTAAGCAGCGCCAGGCCTGGTTAGTACTTGGATGGGAGACCACCTGGAAATACCAGGTGCTGTAGGCTTTTTTTTTTTCTCTCTTGTTCCGGCTTCCTTCAATGCTGGTTTTTAGATGTATAAGAGATGTAAGTCAATAGGAAACCAATACCTACAGCCACACCACCCTGAACAAGCCTGATCTTGGAAGCTAAGCAGACCCGGGGTTGGTTAGTACTTGGATGCGAGACCACCTGGGAATACCAGGTGCTGTAGGCCCTTTTTTTTTTCTCTCTTGTTCCGACTTTCTTCAATGCTGGTTTTGAGATGTAAAAGAGATGTAGGTCAATAGAAAACCGTTACATACAGCCACACCACCCTGAACAAGCCCAATCTCGTCTGATCTTGGAAGCTAAGCAGGGCTGGGCCTGGTTAGTACTTGGATGGGAGACCACCTGGAAATATCAGGTGCTGTAGGCTTTTTTTTTTCTCTCTTGTTCCGGCCTCCTTCAATGCTGGTTTTGATATGTATAAGAGATGTAGGTCAATAGGAAACCAATACCTACAGCCACACCACCCTGAACAAGCCCAATCTCGTCTGATCTTGAAAGCTAAGCAGGTCCAGGCCTGGTTAGTACTTTTTTTTTCTCTCTTGTTCTGGCTTCCTTCAATGCTGGTTTTAAAATGTATAAGTGATGTAGGTCATTAGGAAACCAATACCTACAGCCACACCACCCTGGACAAGCCCAATCTTGTCTGATCTTGGAAGCTAAGCAGAGCCAGACCTGGTTAGTACTTGGATGGGAGACCACCTGGAAATACCAGGTGCTGTAGTCCTTTTTTTCTTCTCTCTTGTTCCGGCTTCCTTCAATGCTGGTTTCTAGATGTATAAGAGATGTAGGTCAATAGAAAAACAATACCTACAGCCACACCACCCTGAACAAGCCCAATCTCATCTGATCTTCAAAGCTAAGCAGGGCCAGGCCTGGTTAGTACTTGGATGGGAGACCACCTGGGAATA
>NW_027446225.1:17500-32500 GCF_038048845.1 Mixophyes fleayi | reverse complement strand
TCCGGACCTGGATAGTACTTTGATGTGAGACCACCTGGGAATACCAGGTGCTGTAGGCCTTTTTTTTTTCTCTCTTGTTCCGGCTTCCTTCAATGCTGGTTTTAAGATGTATAAGAGATGTAGGTCAATAGGAAACCAATACCTACAACCACTCCACCTTGAACAAGCACAATCTCGTCTGATCTTGAAAGATAAGCAGCGCCGGGCCTAGTTAGTACTTGAATGGGAGACCACCTAGGAATACCAGGTGCTGTAGGCCATTTTTTTTCCTCTCTTGTTCCGGCTTCCTTCAATGCTTATTTTGAGATGTATAAGTGATGTAGGTCATTAGGAAAGCAATACCTACAGCCACACCACCCTGAATAAACCCAATCTCATCTGATCTTGGAAGCTAAGCAGGGCTTGGCCTGGTTAGTATTTGGATAGGAGACCACCTGGGAATACCAGGTGCTGTAGGCCTTTATTTTTTCTCTCTTGTTCTGGCTTCCTTCAATGCTGGTTTTGAGATGTATAAGAGATGTAGTTCATTAGGAAACCAATACCTACAACCACTCCACTTTGAACAAGCACAATCTCGTCTGATCTTGGAAGCTAAGCAGTGCCAGGCCTGGTTAGTACTTGGATGGGAGACCACCTGGGAATACCAGGTGCTGTAGGCCTTTTTTTTTTCTCTCTTGTTCTGGCTTCCTTCAATGCTGGTTTTGAAATGTATAAGAGATGTAGTTCATTAGGAACCCAATACCTACAGCCACACCACCCTGAATAAACCCAATCTCATCTGATCTTGGAAGCTAAGCAGGGCTTGGCCTGGTTAGTATTTGAATAGGAGACCACCTGGGAATACCAGGTGCTGTAGGCCTTTTTTTTTTCTCTCTTGTTCCGGCTTCCTTCAATGCTGGTTTTGAGATTATAAGAGATGTAGGTCAATAGGTAACCAATACCTACAGCCACACATCTCTGAACAAGCCCAATCTCGTTTGATCTTGGAAGCTAAGCAGCGCCGTACCTGATTAGTACTTTGATGGGAGACCACCGGGGAATACCAGGTGCTGTAGGCCTTTTTTTTTTCTCTCTTGTTCCGGCTTCCTTCAATGCTGGTTTTGAGATGTATAAGAGATGTAGGTCAATAGGAAACCAATACCTACAGCCACACCACCCTGAACAAGCCCAATCTCGTCTGATCTTGAAAGCTAAGCAGGTCTGGGCCTGGTTAGTACTTTTTTTTTTCTCTCTTGTTCCGGCCTCCTTCAATGCTGGTTTTGAGATGTATAAGAGATGTAGGTCAATAGAAAAACAATACCTACAGCCACACCACCCTGAACAAGCCCAATCTCGTCTGATCTTGGAAGCTAAGCAGCGCCGTACCTGATTAGTACTTTGATGGGAGACCACCTGGAAATACCAGGTGCTGTAGGCTTTTTTTTTTCTCTCTTGTTCCGGCCTCCTTCAATGCTGGTATTGAGATGTATAAGAGATGTAGGTCAATAGGAAACCAATACCTACAGCCACACCACCCTGAACAAGCCCAATCTCGTCTGATCTTGGAAGCTAAGCAGAGCCAGGCCTGGATAGTACTTGGATGGGAGACCACCTGGGAATACCAGGTGCTGTAGGCCTTTTTTTCTTCTCTCTTGTTCCGGCTTCCTTCAATGCTGGTTTCTAGATGTATAAGAGATGTAGGTCAATAGGAAAACAATACCTACAGCCACACCACCCTGAACAAGCCCAGTCTCATCTGATCTTGGAAGCTAAGCAGGGCTGGGCCTGGTTAGTACTTGGATGCGAGACCACCTGGGAATACCAGGTGCTGTAGGCCTTTTTTTCTTCTCTCTTGTTCCGGCTTCCTTCAATGCTGGTTTCTAGATGTATAAGAGATGTAGGTCAATAGGAAAACAATACCTACAGCCACACCACCCTGAAGAAACCCAATCTCGTCTGATCTTGGAAGCTAAGCAGCAACATGCCTGGTTAGTACTTGGATGGGAGACCACCTGGGAATACCAGGTGCTGTAGGCCTTTTTTTTTTCTCTCTTGTTCCGGCTTCCTTTAATGCTGGTTTTGAGATAATAAGAGATGTAGGTCAATAGGAAACGAAAACCTACAGCTACACATCTCTAAACAAGCCCAATCTCGTCTGATCTTGGAAGCTAAGCAGGGCCAGGCCTGGTTAGTACTTGGATGGGAGACCACCTGGGAATACCAGGTGCTGTAGGCTTTTTTTTTTCTCTCTTGTTCCGGCTTCCTTCAATGCTGTTTTTTAGATGTATAAGAGATGTAGGTCAATAGGAAACCAATACATACAGCCACACCACCCTGAACAAGCCTGATCTTGGAAGCTAAGCAGAGCCGGGGTTGGTTAGTACTTGTATGGGAGACCACCTGGGAATACCAGGTGCTCTAGGCCTTTTTTTCTTCTCTCTTGTTCCGGCTTCCTTCAATGCTGGTTTCTAGATGTATAAGAGATGTAGGTCAATAGGAAAACAATACCTACAGCCACACCACCCTGAACAAGCCCAATCTCATCTGATCTTCGAAACTAAGCAGGGCCAGGCCTGGTTAGTACTTGGATGGGAGACCACCTGGGAATACCAGGTGCTGTTGGCCTTTTTTTTTCTCTCTTGTTCCGGCTTCCTTCAATGCTGGTTTTGAGATTATAAGAGATGTAGGTCAATACAAAACCAATACCTACAGCTACACATCTCTGAACAATCCCAATCTCGTTTGATCTTGGAAGCTAAGCAGAGCCGGACCTGGTTAGTACTTTGATGGGAGACCACCTGGGAATACCAGGTGCTGTAGGCCTTTTTTTTTTCTCTTTTGTTCCGGCTTCCTTCAATGCTGGTTTTGAGATGTATAAGAGATGTAGGTCAATAGGAAATCAATACCTACAGCCACACCACCCTGAACAAGCCCAATCTCGTCTGATCTTGAAAGCTAAGCAGGTCCGGGCCTGGTTAGTACTTTTTTTTTTCTCTCTTGTTCCGGCCTCCTTCAATGCTGGTTTTGAGATGTATAAGAGATGTAGGTCAATAGGAAACCAATACCTACAGCCACACCACCCTGAACAAGTCCAATCTCGTCTGATCTTGAAAGCTAAGCAGGTCCGGGCGTGGTTAGTACTTTTTTTTTTCTCTCTTGTTCTGGCTTCCTTCAATGCTGGTTTTAAAATGTATAAGTGATGTAGGTCATTAGGAAACCAATACCTACAGCCACACCACCCTGAACAAGCCCAATCTCATCTGATCTTGGAAGCTAAGCAGGGCTGGGCCTGGTTAGTACTTGGATGGGAGACCACCTGGGAATACCAGGTGCTGTAGGCCTTTTTTTTTTTCTCTCTTGTTCCGGCTTCCTTCAATGCTTGTTTTTAGATGTATAAGAGATGTAGGTCAATAGGAAAACAATACCTACAGCCACACCACCCTGAACAAGCCCAATCTTGTCTGTTCTTGGAAGCTAAGCAGGGCTGGGCCTGGTTAGTACTTGGATGGGAGACCACCTGGAAATACCAGATGCTGTAGGCTTTTTTTTTTCTCTCTTGTTCCGGCCTCCTTCAATGCTGGTTTTGAGATGTATAAGAGATGTAGGTCAATAGGAAACCAATACCTACAGCCACACCACCCTGAACAAGCCCAATCTCGTCTGATCTTGGAAGCTAAGCAGAGCCAGGCCTGGTTAGTACTTGGATGGGAGACCACCTGGGAATACCAGGTGCTGTAGGCCTTTTTTTCTTCTCTCTTGTTCCGGCTTCCTTCAATGCTGTTTTCTAGATGTATAAGAGATGTAGGTCAATAGGAAAACAATACCTACAGCCACACCACCCTGAACAAGCCCAATCTCGTCTGATCTTGGAAGCTAAGCAGGGACGGGCCTGGTTAGTACTTGGATGGGAGACCACCTGGGAATACCAGGTGCTGTAGGCCTTTTTTTCTTCTCTCTTGTTCCGGCTTCCTTCAATGCTGGTTTCTAGATGTATAAGAGATGTAGGTCAATAGGAAAATAATACCTACAGCCACACCACCCTGAACAAGCCCAATCTCGTCTGATCTTGGAAGCTAAGCAGAAACAGGCCTGGTTAGTACTTGGATGGGAGACCACCTGGGAATACCATGTGCTGTAGGCCTTTTTTTTTTCTCTCTTGTTCCGGCTTCCTTCAATGCTGGTTTTGAGATAATAAGAGATGTAGGTCAATAGGAAACTAAAACCTACAGCTACACATCTCTAAACAAGCCCAATGTCGTCTGATCTTGGAAGCTAAGCAGGGCCAGGCCTGGTTAGTACTTGGATGGGAGACCACCTGGGAATACCAGGTGCTGTAGGCTTTTTTTTTTCTCTCTTGTTCCGGCTTCCTTCAATGCTGGTTTTTAGATGTATAAGAGATGTAAGTCAATAGAAAACCAATACCTACAGCCACACCACCCTGAACAAGCCCAATCTTGTCTGATCTTGGAAGTTAAGCAGGGCTGGGCCTGGTTAGTATTTGGATGGGAGACCACCTGGAAATATCAGGTGCTGTAGGCTTTTTTTTTTCTCTCTTGTTCCGGCCTCCTTCAATACTGGTTTTGATATGTATAAGAGATGTAGGTTATTAGGAAACCAATACCTACAGCCACACCACCCTGAACAAGCCCAATCTCGTCTGATCTTGAAAGCTAAGCAGGTCCGGGCCTGGTTAGTACTTTTTTTTTCTCTCTTGTTCTGGCTTCCTTCAATGCTGGTTTTAAAATGTATAAGTGATGTAGGTCATTAGGAAACCAATACCTACAGCCACACCACCCTGGACAGGCCCAATCTCGTCTGATCTTGGAAGCTAAGCAGGGCTGGGCCTGGTTAGTACTTGGATGGGAGATCCCCTGGGAATACCAGGTGCTGTAGGCCTTTTTTTTTTTCTCTCTTGTTCCGGCTTCCTTCAATGCTTGTTTTTAGATGTATAAGAGATGTAGGTCAATAGGAAACCAATACCTACAGCCACACCACCCTGAACAAGCCCAATCTCGTCTGATCTTGGAAGCTAAGCAGAGCCGGGCCTGGTTAGTACTTGGATGGGAGACCACCTGGGAATACCAGGTGCTGTAGGCCTTTTTTTCTTCTCTCATGTTCCGGCTTCCTTCAATGCTGGTTTCTAGATGTATAAGAGATGTAGGTCAATAGGAAAAAAATACCTACAGCCACACCACCCTGAACAAGCCCAATCTCATCTGATCTTGGAAGCTAAGCAGGGCCAGGCCTGGTTAGTACTTGGATGGGAGACCACCTGGGAATACCAGGTGCTGTAGGCCTTTTTTTTTCTCTCTTGTTCCGGCTTCCTTTAATGCTGGTTTTGAGATTATAAGAGATGTAGGTCAATACAAAACCAATACCTACAGCTACACATCTCTGAACAAGCCCAATCTCGTTTGATCTTGGAAGCTAAGCAGAGCCGGGCCTGGTTAGTACTTGGATGGGAGACCACCTGGGAATACCAGGTGCTGTAGGCCTTTTTTCTCTTGTTCCGGCTTCCTTCAATGCTGGTTTCTAGATGTATAAGAGATGTAGGTCAATAGGAAAACAATACCTACAGCCACACCACCCTGAACAAGCCCAATCTCATCTGATCTTTGAAGCTAAGCAGGGCCAGGCCTGGTTAGTACTTGGATGGGAGAACACCTGGGAATACAAGGTGCTGTAGGCCTTTTTTTTCTCTCTTGTTCCGGCTTCCTGCAATGCTGGTTTTGAGATTATAAGAGATGTAGGTCAATACAAAACCATTACCAACAGCTACACATCTCTGAACAATCCCAATCTCGTTTGATCTTGGAAACTAAGCAGGGCTGGGCCTGGTTGGTACTTGGATGGGAGACCACCTGGCAATACCAGCTGCTGTAGGCCTTTTTTTTTATCTCTCTTGTTCCGGCTTCCTTCAATGCTGGTTTTGAGATGTATAAGAGATGTAGGTCAATAGTAAACCAATACCTACAACCACTCCACCTTGAACAAGCACAATCTCGTCTGATCTTGAAAGATAAGCAGGGCTGGGCCTGGTTAGTACTTGGATGGGAGACCACCTTTGAATAACAGGTGCTATAGGCTTTTTTTTTTCTCTCTTGTTCCGGCTTCCTTCAATGCTTGTTTTTAGATGTATAAGAGATGTAGGTCAATAGGAATCCAATACCTACAGCCACACCACCCTGAACAAGCCCAATCTCGTCTGATCTTGGAAGCTAAGCAGGGCTGGGCCTGGTTAGTACTTGGATGGGAGACCACCTGGAAATAACAGGTGCTGTAGGCTTTTTTTTTTCTCTCTTGTTCCGGCCTCCTTCAATGCTGGTTTTGAGATGTATAAGAGATGTAGGTCAATAGGAAACCAGTACCTACAGCCCCACCACCCTGAACAAGCCCAATCTCGTCTGATCTTGGAAGCTAAGCAGAGCCGGGCCTGGTTAGTACTTGGATGGGAGACCACCTGGGAATACCAGGTGCTGTAGGCCTTTTTTTCTTCTCTCTTATTCCGGCTTCCTTCAATGCTGGTTTCTAGATGTATAAGAGATGTAGGTCAATAGGAAAACAATACCTACAGCCACACCACCCTAAACAAGCCCAATCTCATCTGATCTTGGAAGCTAAGCAGGGCCAGGCCTGGTTAGTACTTGGATGGGAGACCACCTGGGAATACCAGGTGCTGTAGGCCTTTTTTTTTCTCTCTTGTTCTGGCTTCCTTCAATGCTGGTGTTGAGATGTATAAGAGATGTAGGTCAATAGGAAACTAATACCTACAGCGACTCCACCTTGAACAAGCACAATCTCGTCTGATATTGAAAGATAAGCCGCGGCAGGCCTAGTTAGTACATGGATGGGAGACCACCTGGGAATACCAGGTACTGTAGGCCTTTTTTTTTCTCTTTTGATCCGGCTTCCTTCAATGCTGGTTTTCAGATGTATAAGTGATGTAGGTCATTAGGAAACCAAATCCTACAGCCCCAACACCCTAAACAAACCCAATCTCATCTGATCTTGGAAGCTAAGCAGAGCCGGGCCTGGTTAGTACTTGGATGGGAGACCAACTGGGAATACCAGGTGCTGTAGCCTTTTTTTTTTTCTCTTGTTCCGGCCTCCTTCAATGCTGGTTTTGAGATGTATAAGAGATGTAGGTCAATAGGAAACCAATACCTACAGCCACACCACCCTGAACAAGCCCAATCTCATCTGATCTTGAAAGCTAAGCAGGTCCAGGTCTGGTTAGTACTTTTTTTTTTCTCTCTTGTTCTGGCTTCCTTCAATGCTGGTTTTAAAATGTATAAGTGATGTAGATCATTAGGAAACCAATACCTAAAGCCACACCACCCTGGACAAGCCCAATCTCGTCTGATCTTGGAAGCTAAGCAGAGCCAGGCCTGGTTAGTACTTGGATGGGAGACCACCTGGGAATACCAGGTGCTGTAGGCTTTTTTTTTCTTTCTCTCTTGTTCCGGCTTCCTTCAATACTTGTTTTTAGATGTATAAGAGTTGTAGGTCAATAGGAAACCAATACCTACAGCCACACCGCCCTGAACAAGCCCAATCTCATCTGATCTTGGAAGCTAAGCAGAGCCGGGCCTGGTTAGTACGTGGATGGGAGACCACCTGGGAATACCAGGTGCTGTAGGCCTTTTTTTCTTCTCTCTTGTTCCGGCTTCCTTCAATGCTGGTTTCTAGATGTATAAGAGATGTAGGTCAATAAGAAACAATACCTACAGCCACACCACCCTGAACAAGCCCAATCTCGTCTGATCTTGGAAGCTAAGCAGGGACGGGCCTGGTTAGTACTTGGATGGGAGACCACCTGGGAATACCAGGTGCTGTAGGCCTTTTTTTCTTCTCTCTTGTTCCGGCTTCCTTCAATGCTGGTTTTTAGATGTATAAGAGATGTAGGTCAATAGGAAACCAATACCTACAGCCACACCACCCTGAACAAGCCTGATCTTGGAAGCTAAGCAGAGCCGGGCCTGGTTAGTACTTGGATGCGAGACCACCTGGGAATACCAGGTGCTGTAGGCCCTTTTTTTTTCTCTCTTGTTCCGACTTCCTTCAATGCTGGTTTTGAGATGTATAAGAGATGTAGGTCAATAGGAAACCAATGCCTACAGCCACACCACCCTGAACAAGCCCAATCTCATCTGATCTTGGAAGCTAAGCAGGGCTGGGCCTGGTTAGTACTTGGATGGGAGACCACCTGGAAATACCAGGTGCTGTAGGCTTTTTTTTTCTCTCTTGTTCCGGCTTCCTTCAATGCTGGTTTCTAGATGTATAAGAGATGTAGGTCAATAAGAAACCAATACCTACAGCCACACCACCCTGAACAAGCCCAATCTCATCTGATCTTGGAAGCTAAGCAGGTCCGGGCCCGGTTAGTACTTGGATGGGAGACCACCTGGGAATACCAGGTGCTGTAGGCCTTTTTTTTTTCTCTCTTGTTCCGGCTTCCTTCAATGCTGGTTTTGAGATTATAAGAGATGTAGGTCAATAGGAAACCAAAACCTACAGCTACACATCTCTAAAGAAGCCCAATCTCGTTTGATCTTGGAAGCTAAGCAGGGCCAGGCCTGGTTAGTACTTGGATGGGAGACCACCTGGGAATACTAGGTGCTGTAGGCTTTTTTTTTTTCTCTCTTGTTCCGGCTTCCTTCAATGCTTGTTTTTAGATGTATAAGAGATGTAGGTCAATAGGAAACCAATACCTACAGCCACACCACCCTGAACAAGCCTGATCTTGGAAGCTAAGCAGAGCCGGGCCTGGTTAGTACTTGGATGCGAGACCACCTGGGAATACCAGGTGCTGTAGGCCCTTTTTTTTTCTCTCTTGTTCCGACTTCCTTCAATGCTGGTTTTGAGATGTATAAGAGATGTAGGTCAATAGGAAACCAAAACCTACAGCTACACATCTCTAAAGAAGCCCAATCTCGTTTGATCTTGGAAGCTAAGCAGGGCCAGGCCTGGTTAGTACTTGGATGGGAGACCACCTGGAAATACCAGGTGCTGTAGGCTTTTTTTTTTCTCTCTTGTTCCGGCCTCCTTCAATGCTGGTTTTGAGATGTATAAGAGATGTAGGTCAATAGGAAACCAATACCTACAGCCACACCACCCTGAACAAGCCCAATCTCGTCTGATCTTGAAAGCTAAGCAGGTCCGGGCCTGGTTAGTACTTTTTTTTTTCTCTCTTGTTCTGGCTTCCTTCAATGCTGGTTTTAAAATGTATAAGTGATGTAGGTTATTAGAAAACCAATACCTACAGCCACACCACCCTGGACAAGCCCAATCTCGTCTGATCTTGAAAGATAAGCAGTGCCGGGCCTGGTTAGTACTTGGATGGGTGACCACCTGGAAATACCAGGTGCTGTAGGCTTTTTTTTTTCTCTCTTGTTCCGGCCTCCTTCAATGCTGGTTTTGAGATGTATAAGAGATGTAGGTCAATAGGAAACCAATACCTACAGCCACACCACCCTGGACAAGCCCAATCTCGTCTGATCTTGAAAGATAAGCAGTGCCGGGCCTGGTTAGTACTTGGATGGGTGACCACCTGGAAATACCAGGTGCTGTAGGCTTTTTTTTTTCTCTCTTGTTCCGGCTTCCTTCAATGCTGGTTTTGAGATTATAAGAGATGTAGGTCAATACTAAACCAATACCTACAGATACACATCTCTGAACAAGCCCAATCTCGTTTGATCTTGGAAGTTAAGCAGGGCCGGACCTGGTTAGTACTTTGATGGGAGACCACCTAGGAATACCAGGTGCTGTAGGCCTTTTTTTTTTCTCTCTTGTTCCGGCTTCCTTCAATGCTGGTTTTGAGATGTATAAGAGATGTAGGTCAATAGAAAACCAATACCTACAGCCCCACTACCCTGAACAAGCCCAATCTCATCTGATCTTGGAAGCTAAGCAGGGCCGGGCCTGGTTAGTACTTGGATGGGAGACCACCTGGCAATACCAGCTGCTGTAGGCCTTTTTTTTATCTCTCTTGTTCCGGCTTCCTTCAATGCTGGTTTTTAGATGTATAAGAGATGTAGGTCAATAGGAATCCAATACCTACAGCCACACCACCCTGAACAAGCCCAATCTCATCTGATCTTGGAAGCTAAGCAGGGCTGGGCCTGGTTAGTACTTGGATGGGAGACCACCTGGAAATAACAGGTGCTGTAGGCTTTTTTTTTTCTCTCTTGTTCCGGCCTCCTTCAATGCTGGTTTTGAGATGTATAAGAGATGTAGGTCAATAAGAAACCAATACCTACAGCCCCACCACCCTGAACAAGCCCAATCTCGTCTGATCCTGGAAGCTAAGCAGAGCCGGGCCTGGTTAGTACTTGGATGGGAGACCACCTGGGAATACCAGGTGCTGTAGGCCTTTTTTTCTTCTCTCTTATTCCGGCTTCCTTCAATGCTGGTTTCTAGATGTATAAGAGATGTAGGTCAATAGGAAAACAATACCTACAGCCACACCACCCTAAACAAGCCCAATCTCATCTGATCTTGGAAGCTAAGCAGGGCCAGGCCTGGTTAGTACTTGGATGGGAGACCACCTGGGAATACCAGGTGCTGTAGGCCTTTTTTTTTTCTCTCTTGTTCTGGCTTCCTTCAATGCTGGTGTTGAGATGTATAAGAGATGTAGGTCAATAGGAAACTAATACCTACAGCGACTCCACCTTGAACAAGCACAATCTCGTCTGATATTGAAAGATAAGCCGCGGCAGGCCTAGTTAGTACATGGATGGGAGACCACCTGGGAATACCAGGTACTGTAGGCCTTTTTTTTTCTCTTTTGATCCGGCTTCCTTCAATGCTGGTTTTCAGATGTATAAGTGATGTAGGTCATTAGGAAACCAAATCCTACAGCCCCAACACCCTAAACAAACCCAATCTCATCTGATCTTGGAAGCTAAGCAGAGCCGGGCCTGGTTAGTACTTGGATGGGAGACCAACTGGGAATACCAGGTGCTGTAGCCTTTTTTTTTTTCTCTTGTTCCGGCCTCCTTCAATGCTGGTTTTGAGATGTATAAGAGATGTAGGTCAATAGGAAACCAATACCTACAGCCACACCACCCTGAACAAGCCCAATCTCATCTGATCTTGAAAGCTAAGCAGGTCCAGGTCTGGTTAGTACTTTTTTTTTTCTCTCTTGTTCTGGCTTCCTTCAATGCTGGTTTTAAAATGTATAAGTGATGTAGATCATTAGGAAACCAATACCTAAAGCCACACCACCCTGGACAAGCCCAATCTCGTCTGATCTTGGAAGCTAAGCAGAGCCAGGCTTGGTTAGTACTTGGATGGGAGACCACCTGGGAATACCAGGTGCTGTAGGCTTTTTTTTTCTTTCTCTCTTGTTCCGGCTTCCTTCAATACTTGTTTTTAGATGTATAAGAGTTGTAGGTCAATAGGAAACCAATACCTACAGCCACACCGCCCTGAACAAGCCCAATCTCATCTGATCTTGGAAGCTAAGCAGAGCCGGGCCTGGTTAGTACGTGGATGGGAGTCCACCTGGGAATACCAGGTGCTGTAGGCCTTTTTTTCTTCTCTCTTGTTCCGGCTTCCTTCAATGCTGGTTTCTAGATGTATAAGAGATGTAGGTCAATAAGAAACAATACCTACAGCCACACCACCCTGAACAAGCCCAATCTCGTCTGATCTTGGAAGCTAAGCAGGGACGGGCCTGGTTAGTACTTGGATGGGAGACCACCTGGGAATACCAGGTGCTGTAGGCCTTTTTTTCTTCTCTCTTGTTCCGGCTTCCTTCAATGCTGGTTTTTAGATGTATAAGAGATGTAGGTCAATAGGAAACCAATACCTACAGCCACACCACCCTGAACAAGCCTGATCTTGGAAGCTAAGCAGAGCCGGGCCTGGTTAGTACTTGGATGCGAGACCACCTGGGAATACCAGGTGCTGTAGGCCCTTTTTTTTTTCTCTCTTGTTCCGACTTCCTTCAATGCTGGTTTTGAGATGTATAAGAGATGTAGGTCAATAGGAAACCAATGCCTACAGCCACACCACCCTGAACAAGCCCAATCTCATCTGATCTTGGAAGCTAAGCAGGGCTGGGCCTGGTTAGTACTTGGATGGGAGACCACCTGGAAATACCAGGTGCTGTAGGCTTTTTTTTTTCTCTCTTGTTCCGGCTTCCTTCAATGCTGGTTTCTAGATGTATAAGAGATGTAGGTCAATAAGAAACCAATACCTACAGCCACACCACCCTGAACAAGCCCAATCTCATCTGATCTTGGAAGCTAAGCAGGTCCGGCCCGGTTAGTACTTGGATGGGAGACCACCTGGGAATACCAGGTGCTGTAGGCCTTTTTTTTTCTCTCTTGTTCCGGCTTCCTTCAATGCTGGTTTTGAGATTATAAGAGATGTAGGTCAATAGGAAACCAAAACCTACAGCTACACATCTCTAAAGAAGCCCAATCTCGTTTGATCTTGGAAGCTAAGCAGGGCCAGGCCTGGTTAGTACTTGGATGGGAGACCACCTGGGAATACTAGGTGCTGTAGGCTTTTTTTTTTTTCTCTCTTGTTCCGGCTTCCTTCAATGCTTGTTTTTAGATGTATAAGAGATGTAGGTCAATAGGAAACCAATACCTACAGCCACACCACCCTGAACAAGCCTGATCTTGGAAGCTAAGCAGAGCCGGGCCTGGTTAGTACTTGGATGCGAGACCACCTGGGAATACCAGGTGCTGTAGGCCCTTTTTTTTTTTCTCTCTTGTTCCGACTTCCTTCAATGCTGGTTTTGAGATGTATAAGAGATGTAGGTCAATAGGAAACCAAAACCTACAGCTACACATCTCTAAAGAAGCCCAATCTCGTTTGATCTTGGAAGCTAAGCAGGGCCGGGCCTGGTTAGTACTTGGATGGGAGACCACCTGGCAATACCAGCTGCTGTAGGCCTTTTTTATTATCTCTCTTGTTCCGGCTTCCTTCAATGCTGGTTTTAAAATGTATAAGTGATGTAGGTCATTAGGAAGCCAATACCTACAGCCACACCACCCTAGACAAGCCCAATCTCATCTGATCTTGGAAGCTAAGCAGGGCCAGGCCTGGTTAGTACTTGGATGGGAGAACCACCTGGCAATACCAGCTGCTGTAGGCCTTTTTTTTTTATCTCTCTTGTTCCGGCTTCCTTCAATGCTGGTTTTGAGATGTATAAGAGATGTAGGTCAATAGGAAGCCAATACCTACAACCACTCCACCTTGAACAAGCACAATCTCGTCTGATCTTGAAAGATAAGCAGCGCCGGGCCTAGTTAGTACTTGAATGGGAGACCACCTGGGAATACCAGGTGTTGTAGGCCTTTTTTTTTCCCTCTCTTGTTCCGGCTTCCTTCAATGCTTATTTTGAGATGTATAAGTGATGTAGGTCATTAAGAAACCAATACCTACAGCCACACCTCCCTGAACAAGCCCAATCTCATCTGATCTTGGAAACTAAGCAGGGCCAGGCCTGGTTAGTACTTGGATGAGAGACCACCTGGGGATACCAGGTGCTCTAGGCCTTTTTTTTTTTCTCTCTTGTTCCGGCTTCCTTCATTGCTGGTTTTGAGATATATAAGAGATGTAGGTCAATAGAAAACCAATACCTACAGCCACACCACCCTGAACAAGCCCAATCTCGTCTGATCTTGGAAGCTAAGCAGCGCTAGGCCTGGTTAGTACTTGGATGGGAGACCACCTGGGAATAACAGGTGCTATAGGCTTTTTTTTTTTCTCTCTTGTTCCGGCTTCCTTCAATGCTAGTTTCTAGATGTATAAGAGATGTAGGTCAATAGGAAAACAATACCTACAGCCACACCACCCTGAACAAGCCCAATCTCGTCTGATCTTGGAAGCTAAGCAAGACTGGGCCTGGTTAGTACTCGGATGGGAGACCACCTGGAAATACCAGGTGCTGTAGGCTTTTTTTTTTCTCTCTTGTTCCGGCCTCCTTCACTGCTGGTTTTGAGATGTATAAGAGATGTAGGTCAATAGGAAACCAATACCTACAGCCACACCACCCTGAACAAGCCCAATCTCGTCTGATCTTGGAAGCTAAGCAGAGCCGGGCCTGGTTAGTACTTGGATGGGAGACCACCTGGGAATACCAGGTGCTGTAGGCCTTTTTTTTCTTCTCTCTTGTTCCGGCTTCCTTCAATGCTGGTTTCTAGATGTATAAGAGATGTAGGTCAATAGGAAAACAATACCTACAGCCACACCACCCTGAACAAGCCCAATCTCATCTGATCTTGGAAGCTAAGCAGGGACGGGCCTGGTTAGTACTTGGATGGGAGACCACCTGGGAATACCAGGTGCTGTAGGCCTTTTTTTCTTCTCTCTTGTTCCGGCTTCCTTCAATGCTGGTTTCTAGATGTATAAGAGATGTAGGTCAATAGGAAATCAATACCTACAGCCACACCACCCTGAACAAGCCCAATCTCGTCTGATCTTGGAAGCTAAGCAGGGCTGGGCCTGGTTAGTACTTGGATGGGAGACCACCTGGAAATACGAGGTGCTGTAGGCATTTTTTTTTTTTCTCTCTTGTTCCGGCCTCCTTCAATGCTGGTTTTCAGATGTATAAGAGATGTAGGTCAATAGGAAACCAATACCTACAGCCACACCACCCTGAACAAGCCCAATCTCATCTGATCTTGGAAGCTAAGCAGAGCCGGGCCTTGTTAGTACTTGGATGGGAGACCACCTGGGAATACCAGGTGCTGTAGGCCTTTTTTTCTTCTCTCTTGTTCCGGCTTCCTTCAATGCTGTTTTCTAGATGTATAAGAGATGTAGGTCAATAGAAAAACAATACCTACAGCCACACCACCCTGAACAAGCCCAATCTCGTCTGATCTTGGAAGCTAAGCAGGGACGGGCCTGGTTAGTACTTGGATGGGAGACCACCTGGGAATACCAGGTGCTGTAGGCCTTTTTTTTTTTTTCTCTCTTGTTCCGGCTTCCTTAAATGCTGGTTTTGAGATTATAAGAGATGTAGGTCAATAGGAAACCAAAACCTACAGCTACACATCTCTA
>NW_027446224.1:0-71887 GCF_038048845.1 Mixophyes fleayi | reverse complement strand
TCGTTGTTTTTGGACGCCAATGAAGAAATGACTGTTTTGCGATTTCTCTTGCTCAGAAAGACTTAGAAAGTTGATAATTGTGGGCAATGTTAGAAATGTCATGAGAAACAAGAATTATGTAAAAGAATTGATGTATGTCATTGTTTCCAAGAGAAAGGGAGACCGGAGTGTAAAAAAGCGTTGTTTTTGGACGGCAATGAAGAAATGACTTTTTTGCGATTTCTCTTGCTCAGAAAGACTTAGAAAGTTGATAATTGTGGGCAATGTTAGAAATGTCATGAGAAACAAGAATTATGTAAAAGAATTGATGTAAGTCATTGTTTCCAAGAGAAAGGGAGACAGGAGTGTAAAAAAGCGTTGTTTTTGGACGGCAATGAAGAAATGACTATGTTTTGCAATTTCTCCTGCTCAGAAAGACTTAGAAAGTTGATAATTGTGGGCAATGTTAGAAATGTCATGAGAAACAAGAATTATGTAAAAGAATTGATGTAAGTCATTGTTTCCAAGAGAAAGAGAGACCGGAGTGTAAAAAAGCGTTGTTTTTGAACGCCAATGAAGAAATGACTATGTTTTGCGATTTCTCCTGCTCAGAAAGACTTAGAAAGTTGATAATTGTGGGCAATGTTAGAAATGTCATGAGAAACAAGAATTATGTAAAAGAATTGATGTATGTCATTGTTTCCAAGAGAAAGGGAGACCGGAGTGTAAAAAAGCGTTGTTTTTGGACGGCAATGAAGAAATGACTTTTTTGCGATTTCTCTTGCTCAGAAAGACTTAGAAAGTTGATAATTGTGGGCAATGTTAGAAATGTCATGAGAAACAAGAATTATGTAAAAGAATTGATGTAAGTCATTGTTTCCAAGAGAAAGGGAGACCGGAGTGTAAAAAAGCGTTGTTTTTGGACGGCAATGAAGAAATGACTATGTTTTGCGATTTCTCCTGCTCAGAAAGACTTAGAAAGTTGATAATTGTGGGCAATGTAAGAAATATCATGAGAAACAAGAATTATGTAAAAGAATTGATGTAAGTCATTGTTTCCAAGAGAAAGGGAGACAGGAGTGTAAAAAAGCGTTGTTTTTGGACGCCAATGAAGAAATGACTGTTTTGCGATTTCTCTTGCTCAGAAAGACTTAGAAAGTTGATAATTGTGGGCAATGTTAGAAATGTCATGAGAAACAAGAATTATGTAAAAGAATTGATGTAAGTCATTGTTTCCAAGAGAAAGGGAGACCGGAGTGTAAAAAAGCGTTGTTTTTGGACGCCAATGAAGAAATGACTATGTTTTGCGATTTCTCCTGCTCAGAAAGACTTAGAAAGTTGATAATTGTGGGCAATGTTAGAAATGTCATGAGAAACAAGAATTATGTAAAAGAATTGATGTATGTCATTGTTTCCAAGAGAAAGGGAGACCGGAGTGTAAAAAAGCGTTGTTTTTGGACGGCAATGAAGAAATGACTGTTTTGCGATTTCTCTTGCTCAGAAAGACTTAGAAAGTTGATAATTGTGGGTAATGTTAGAAATGTCATGAGAAACAAGAATTATGTAAAAGAATTGATGTAAGTCATTGTTTCCAAGAGAAAGGGAGACAGGAGTGTAAAAAAGCGTTGTTTTTGGACGGCAATGAAGAAATGACTATGTTTTGCGATTTCTCCTGCTCAGAAAGACTTAGAAAGTTGATAATTGTGGGCAATGTAAGAAATGTCATGAGAAACAAGAATTATGTAAAAGAATTCATGTAAGTCATTGTTTCCAAGAGAAAGGGAGACAGGAGTGTAAAAAAGCGTTGTTTTTGGACGCCAATGAAGAAATGACTGTTTTGCGATTTCTCTTGCTCAGAAAGACTTAGAAAGTTGATAATTGTGGGCAATGTTAGAAATGTCATGAGAAACAAGAATTATGTAAAATAATTGATGTAAGTCATTGTTTCCAAGAGAAAGGAGACAGGAGTGTAAAAAAGCGTTGTTTTTGGACGGCAATGAAGAAATGACTATGTTTTGCGATTTCTCCTGCTCAGAAAGACTTAGAAAGTTGATAATTGTGGGCAATGTTAGAAATGTCATGAGAAACAAGAATTATGTAAAAGAATTGATGTAAGTCATTGTTTCCAAGAGAAAGGGAGACCGGGGTGTAAAAAAGCATTGTTTTTGGACAGCAATGAAGAAATGACTATGTTTTGCGATTTCTCTTGCTCAGAAAGACTTAGAAAGTTGATAATTGTGGGCAATGTTAGAAATGTCATGAGAAACAAGAATTATGTAAAAGAATTGATGTAAGTCATTGTTTCCAAGAGAAAGGGAGACCGGAGTGTAAAAAAGCGTTGTTTTTGGACGGCAATGAAGAAATGACTGTTTTGCGATTTCTCTTGCTCAGAAAGACTTAGAAAGTTGATAATTGTGGGCAATGTTAGAAATGTCATGAGAAACAAGAATTATGTAAAAGAATTGATGTTAGTCATTGTTTCCAAGAGAAAGGAAGACAGGAGTGTAAAAAAGCGTTGTTTTTGGACGGCAATGAAGAAATGACTATGTTTTGCGATTTCTCCTGCTCAGAAAGACTTAGAAAGTTGATAATTGTGGGCAATGTAAGAAATGTCATGAGAAACAAGAATTATGTAAAAGAATTGATGTAAGTCATTGTATCCAAGAGAAAGGGAGACCGGAGTGTAAAAAAGCGTTGTTTTTGGACGGCAATGAAGAAATGACTGTTTTGCGATTTCTCTTGCTCAGAAAGACTTAGAAAGTTGATAATTGTGGGCAATGTTAGAAATGTCATGAGAAACAAGAATTATGTAAAAGAATTGATGTAAGTCATTGTTTCCAAGAGAAAGGGAGACCGGAGTGTAAAAAAGCGTTGTTTTTGGACGCCAATGAAGAAATGACTATGTTTTGCGATTTCTCCTGCTCAGAAAGACTTAGAAAGTTGATAATTGTGGGCAATGTTAGAAATGTCATGAGAAACAAGAATTATGTAAAAGAATTGATGTATGTCATTGTTTCCAAGAGAAAGGGAGACCGGAGTGTAAAAAAGCGTTGTTTTTGGACGGCAATGAAGAAATGACTGTTTTGCGATTTCTCTTGCTCAGAAAGACTTAGAAAGTTGATAATTGTGGGCAATGTTAGAAATGTCATGAGAAACAAGAATTATGTAAAAGAATTGATGTAAGTCATTGTTTCCAAGAGAAAGGGAGACCGGAGTGTAAAAAAGCGTTGTTTTTGGACGGCAATGAAGAAATGACTGTTTTGCAATTTCTCTTGCTCAGAAAGACTTAGAAAGTTGATAATTGTGGGCAATGTTAGAAATGTCATGAGAAACAAGAATTATGTAAAAGAATTGATGTAAGTCATTGTTTCCAAGAGAAAGGGAGACCGGAGTGTAAAAAAGCGTTGTTTTTGGACGGCAATGAAGAAATGACTGTTTTGCGATTTCTCTTGCTCAGAAAGACTTAGAAAGTTGATAATTGTGGGCAATGTTAGAAATGTCATGAGAAACAAGAATTATGTAAAAGAATTGATGTATGTCATTGTTTCCAAGAGAAAGGGAGACCGGAGTGTAAAAAAGCGTTGTTTTTGGACGGCAATGAAGAAATGACTGTTTTGCGATTTCTCTTGCTCAGAAAGACTTAGAAAGTTGATAATTGTGGGCAATGTTAGAAATGTCATGAGAAACAAGAATTATGTAAAAGAATTGATGTAAGTCATTGTTTCCAAGAGAAAGGGAGACCGGAGTGTAAAAAAGCGTTGTTTTTGGACGCCAATGAAGAAATGACTATGTTTTGCGATTTCTCCTGCTCAGAAAGACTTAGAAAGTTGATAATTGTGGGCAATGTTAGAAATGTCATGAGAAACAAGAATTATGCAAAAGAATTTATGTATGTCATTGTTTCCAAGAGAAAGGGAGACCGGAGTGTAAAAAAGCGTTGTTTTTGGACGGCAATGAAGAAATGACTATGTTTTGCGATTTCTCCTGCTCAGAAAGACTTAGAAAGTTGATAATTGTGGACAATGTTAGAAATGTCATGAGAAACAAGAATTATGTAAAAGGATTGATGTAAGTCATTGTTTCCAAGAGAAAGGGAGACTGGAGTGTAAAAAAGCGTTGTTTTTGGACGGCAATGAAGAAATGACTGTTTTGCGATTTCTCTTGCTCAGAAAGACTTAGAAAGTTGATAATTGTGGGCAATGTTAGAAATGTCATGAGAAACAAGAATTATGTAAAAGAATTGATGTAAGTCATTGTTTCCAAGAGAAAGGGAGACAGGAGTGTAAAAAAGCGTTGTTTTTGGACGGCAATGAAGAAATGACTATGTTTTGCGATTTCTCCTGCTCAGAAAGACTTAGAAAGTTGATAATTGTGGGCAATGTAAGAAATGTCATGAGAAACAAGAATTATGTAAAAGAATTCATGTAAGTCATTGTTTCCAAGAGAAAGGGAGACAGGAGTGTAAAAAAGCGTTGTTTTTGGACGCCAATGAAGAAATGACTGTTTTGCGATTTCTCTTGCTCAGAAAGACTTAGAAAGTTGATAATTGTGGGCAATGTTAGAAATGTCATGAGAAACAAGAATTATGTAAAATAATTGATGTAAGTCATTGTTTCCAAGAGAAAGGGAGACAGGAGTGTAAAAAAGCGTTGTTTTTGGACGGCAATGAAGAAATGACTATGTTTTGCGATTTCTCCTGCTCAGAAAGACTTAGAAAGTTGATAATTGTGGGCAATGTTAGAAATGTCATGAGAAACAAGAATTATGTAAAAGAATTGATGTAAGTCATATTGTTTCCAAGAGAAAGGGAGACCGGGGTGTAAAAAAGCATTGTTTTTGGACAGCAATGAAGAAATGACTATGTTTTGCGATTTCTCTTGCTCAGAAAGACTTAGAAAGTTGATAATTGTGGGCAATGTTAGAAATGTCATGAGAAACAAGAATTATGTAAAAGAATTGATGTAAGTCATTGTTTCCAAGAGAAAGGGAGACCGGAGTGTAAAAAAGCGTTGTTTTTGGACGGCAATGAAGAAATGACTGTTTTGCGATTTCTCTTGCTCAGAAAGACTTAGAAAGTTGATAATTGTGGGCAATGTTAGAAATGTCATGAGAAACAAGAATTATGTAAAAGAATTGATGTTAGTCATTGTTTCCAAGAGAAAGGAAGACAGGAGTGTAAAAAAGCGTTGTTTTTGGACGGCAATGAAGAAATGACTATGTTTTGCGATTTCTCCTGCTCAGAAAGACTTAGAAAGTTGATAATTGTGGGCAATGTAAGAAATGTCATGAGAAACAAGAATAATGTAAAAGAATTGATGTAAGTCATTGTATCCAAGAGAAAGGGAGACCGGAGTGTAAAAAAGCGTTGTTTTTGGACGGCAATGAAGAAATGACTGTTTTGCGATTTCTCTTGCTCAGAAAGACTTAGAAAGTTGATAATTGTGGGCAATGTTAGAAATGTCATGAGAAACAAGAATTATGTAAAAGAATTGATGTAAGTCATTGTTTCCAAGAGAAAGGGAGACCGGAGTGTAAAAAAGCGTTGTTTTTGGACGCCAATGAAGAAATGACTATGTTTTGCGATTTCTCCTGCTCAGAAAGACTTAGAAAGTTGATAATTGTGGGCAATGTTAGAAATGTCATGAGAAACAAGAATTATGTAAAAGAATTGATGTATGTCATTGTTTCCAAGAGAAAGGGAGACCGGAGTGTAAAAAAGCGTTGTTTTTGGACGGCAATGAAGAAATGACTGTTTTGCGATTTCTCTTGCTCAGAAAGACTTAGAAAGTTGATAATTGTGGGCAATGTTAGAAATGTCATGAGAAACAAGAATTATGTAAAAGAATTGATGTAAGTCATTGTTTCCAAGAGAAAGGGAGACCGGAGTGTAAAAAAAGCGTTGTTTTTGGACGGCAATGAAGAAATGACTGTTTTGCAATTTCTCTTGCTCAGAAAGACTTAGAAAGTTGATAATTGTGGGCAATGTTAGAAATGTCATGAGAAACAAGAATTATGTAAAAGAATTGATGTAAGTCATTGTTTCCAAGAGAAAGGGAGACCGGAGTGTAAAAAAGCGTTGTTTTTGGACGGCAATGAAGAAATGACTGTTTTGCGATTTCTCTTGCTCAGAAAGACTTAGAAAGTTGATAATTGTGGGCAATGTTAGAAATGTCATGAGAAACAAGAATTATGTAAAAGAATTGATGTATGTCATTGTTTCCAAGAGAAAGGGAGACCGGAGTGTAAAAAAGCGTTGTTTTTGGACGGCAATGAAGAAATGACTGTTTTGCGATTTCTCTTGCTCAGAAAGACTTAGAAAGTTGATAATTGTGGGCAATGTTAGAAATGTCATGAGAAACAAGAATTATGTAAAAGAATTGATGTAAGTCATTGTTTCCAAGAGAAAGGGAGACCGGAGTGTAAAAAAGCGTTGTTTTTGGACGCCAATGAAGAAATGACTATGTTTTGCGATTTCTCCTGCTCAGAAAGACTTAGAAAGTTGATAATTGTGGGCAATGTTAGAAATGTCATGAGAAACAAGAATTATGCAAAAGAATTTATGTATGTCATTGTTTCCAAGAGAAAGGGAGACCGGAGTGTAAAAAAGCGTTGTTTTTGGACGGCAATGAAGAAATGACTATGTTTTGCGATTTCTCCTGCTCAGAAAGACTTAGAAAGTTGATAATTGTGGACAATGTTAGAAATGTCATGAGAAACAAGAATTATGTAAAAGGATTGATGTAAGTCATTGTTTCCAAGAGAAAGGGAGACTGGAGTGTAAAAAAGCGTTGTTTTGGACGGCAATGAAGAAATGACTATGTTTTGCGATTTCTCCTGCTCAGAAAGACTTAGAAAGTTGATAATTGTGGGCAATGTTAGAAATGTCATGAGAAACAAGAATTATGTAAAAGGATTGATGTAAGTCATTGTTTCCAGGAGAAAGGGAGACTGGAGTGTAAAAAAGCGTTGTTTTTGGACTGCAATGAAGAAATGACTATGTTTTGCGATTTCTCCTGCTCAGAAAGACTTAGAAAGTTGATATTTGTGGGCAATGTTAGAAATGTCAGGAGAAACAAGAATTATGTAAAAGGATTGATGTAAGTCATTGTTTCCAGGAGAAAGGGAGACTGGACTGTAAAAAAGCGTTGTTTTTGGACTGCAATGAAGAAATGACTATGTTTTGCGATTTCTCCTGCTCAGAAAGACTTATAAAGTTGATATTTGTGGGCAATGTTAGAAATGTCAGGAGAAACAAGGATTATGTAAAAGGATTGATGTAAGTCATTGTTTCCAAGAGAAAGGGAGACAGGAGTGTAAAAAAGCGTTGTTTTTGGACGGCAATGAAGAAATGACTGTTTTGCGATTTCTCTTGCTCAGAAAGACTTAGAAAGTTGATAATTGTGGGCAATGTTAGAAATGTCATGAGAAACAAGACTTATGTAAAAGAATTGATGTAAGTCATTGTTTCCAAGAGAAAGGGAGACCGGAGTGTAAAAAAGCGTTGTTTTTGGACGGCAATGAAGAAATGACTATGTTTTGCGATTTCTCCTGCTCAGAAAGACTTAGAAAGTTGATAATTGTGGGCAATGTAAGAAATGTCATGAGAAACAAGAATTATGTAAAAGAATTGATGTAAGTCATTGTTTCCAAGAGAAAGGGAGACCGGAGTGTAAAAAAGCGTTGTTTTTGGACGGCAATGAAGAAATGACTGTTTTGCGATTTCTCTTGCTCAGAAAGACTTAGAAAGTTGATAATTGTGGGCAATGTTAGAAATGTCATGAGAAACAAGAATTATGTAAAAGAATTGATGTAAGTCATTGTTTCCAAGAGAAAGGGAGACCGGAGTGTAAAAAGCGTTGTTTTTGGACGGCAATGAAGAAATGACTATGTTTTGCGATTTCTCCTGCTCAGAAAGACTTAGAAAGTTGATAATTGTGGGCAATGTAAGAAATGTCATGAGAAACAAGAATTATGTAAAAGAATTGATGTAAGTCATTGTTTCCAAGAGAAAGGGAGACCGGAGTGTAAAAAAGCGTTGTTTTTGGACGGCAATGAAGAAATGACTGTTTTGCGATTTCTCTTGCTCAGAAAGACTTAGAAAGTTGATAATTGTGGGCAATGTTAGAAATGTCATGAGAAACAAGAATTATGTAAAAGAATTGATGTATGTCATTGTTTCCAAGAGAAAGGGAGACCGGAGTGTAAAAAAGCGTTGTTTTTGGACGGCAATGAAGAAATGACTGTTTTGCGATTTCTCTTGCTCAGAAAGACTTAGAAAGTTGATAATTGTGGGCAATGTTAGAAATGTCATGAGAAACAAGAATTATGTAAAAGAATTGATGTAAGTCATTGTTTCGAAGAGAAAGGGAGACCGGAGTGTAAAAAAGCGTCGTTTTTGGACGCCAATGAAGAAATGACTATGTTTTGCGATTTCTCCTGCTCAGAAAGACTTAGAAAGTTGATAATTGTGGGCAATGTTAGAAATGTCATGAGAAACAAGAATTATGTAAAAGAATTGATGTATGTCATTGTTTCCAAGAGAAAGGGAGACCGGAGTGTAAAAAAGCGTTGTTTTTGGACGGCAATGAAGAAATGACTATGTTTTGCGATTTCTCCTGCTCAGAAAGACTTAGAAAGTTGATAATTGTGGACAATGTTAGAAATGTCATGAGAAACAAGAATTATGTAAAAGGATTGATGTAAGTCATTGTTTCCAAGAGAAAGGGAGACTGGAGTGTAAAAAAGCGTTGTTTTGGACGGCAATGAAGAAATGACTATGTTTTGCGATTTCTCCTGCTCAGAAAGACTTAGAAAGTTGATAATTGTGGGCAATGTTAGAAATGTCATGAGAAACAAGAATTATGTAAAAGGATTGATGTAAGTCATTGTTTCCAGGAGAAAGGGAGACTGGAGTGTAAAAAAGCGTTGTTTTTGGACTGCAATGAAGAAATGACTATGTTTTGCGATTTCTCCTGCTCAGAAAGACTTAGAAAGTTGATATTGTGGGCAATGTTAGAAATGTCAGGAGAAACAAGAATTATGTAAAAGGATTGATGTAAGTCATTGTTTCCAGGAGAAAGGGAGACTGGACTGTAAAAAAGCGTTGTTTTTGGACTGCAATGAAGAAATGACTATGTTTTGCGATTTCTCCTGCTCAGAAAGACTTATAAAGTTGATATTTGTGGGCAATGTTAGAAATGTCAGGAGAAACAAGGATTATGTAAAAGGATTGATGTAAGTCATTGTTTCCAAGAGAAAGGGAGACAGGAGTGTAAAAAAGCGTTGTTTTTGGACGGCAATGAAGAAATGACTGTTTTGCGATTTCTCTTGCTCAGAAAGACTTAGAAAGTTGATAATTGTGGGCAATGTTAGAAATGTCATGAGAAACAAGACTTATGTAAAAGAATTGATGTAAGTCATTGTTTCCAAGAGAAAGGGAGACCGGAGTGTAAAAAAGCGTTGTTTTTGGACGGCAATGAAGAAATGACTATGTTTTGCGATTTCTCCTGCTCAGAAAGACTTAGAAAGTTGATAATTGTGGGCAATGTAAGAAATGTCATGAGAAACAAGAATTATGTAAAAGAATTGATGTAAGTCATTGTTTCCAAGAGAAAGGGAGACCGGAGTGTAAAAAAGCGTTGTTTTTTTCGACGGCAATGAAGAAATGACTGTTTTGCGATTTCTCTTGCTCAGAAAGACTTAGAAAGTTGATAATTGTGGGCAATGTTAGAAATGTCATGAGAAACAAGAATTATGTAAAAGAATTGATGTAAGTCATTGTTTCCAAGAGAAAGGGAGACCGGAGTGTAAAAAGCGTTGTTTTTGGACGGCAATGAAGAAATGACTATGTTTTGCGATTTCTCCTGCTCAGAAAGACTTAGAAAGTTGATAATTGTGGGCAATGTAAGAAATGTCATGAGAAACAAGAATTATGTAAAAGAATTGATGTAAGTCATTGTTTCCAAGAGAAAGGGAGACCGGAGTGTAAAAAAGCGTTGTTTTTGGACGGCAATGAAGAAATGACTGTTTTGCGATTTCTCTTGCTCAGAAAGACTTAGAAAGTTGATAATTGTGGGCAATGTTAGAAATGTCATGAGAAACAAGAATTATGTAAAAGAATTGATGTATGTCATTGTTTCCAAGAGAAAGGGAGACCGGAGTGTAAAAAAGCGTTGTTTTTGGACGGCAATGAAGAAATGACTGTTTTGCGATTTCTCTTGCTCAGAAAGACTTAGAAAGTTGATAATTGTGGGCAATGTTAGAAATGTCATGAGAAACAAGAATTATGTAAAAGAATTGATGTAAGTCATTGTTTCGAAGAGAAAGGGAGACCGGAGTGTAAAAAAGCGTTGTTTTTGGACGCCAATGAAGAAATGACTATGTTTTGCGATTTCTCCTGCTCAGAAAGACTTAGAAAGTTGATAATTGTGGGCAATGTTAGAAATGTCATGAGAAACAAGAATTATGTAAAAGAATTGATGTATGTCATTGTTTCCAAGAGAAAGGGAGACCGGAGTGTAAAAAAGCGTTGTTTTTGGACGGCAATGAAGAAATGACTATGTTTTGCGATTTCTCCTGCTCAGAAAGACTTAGAAAGTTGATAATTGTGGACAATGTTAGAAATGTCATGAGAAACAAGAATTATGTAAAAGGATTGATGTAAGTCATTGTTTCCAAGAGAAAGGGAGACTGGAGTGTAAAAAAGCGTTGTTTTGGACGGCAATGAAGAAATGACTATGTTTTGCGATTTCTCCTGCTCAGAAAGACTTAGAAAGTTGATAATTGTGGGCAATGTTAGAAATGTCATGAGAAACAAGAATTATGTAAAAGGATTGATGTAAGTCATTGTTTCCAGGAGAAAGGGAGACTGGAGTGTAAAAAAGCGTTGTTTTTGGACTGCAATGTTTGCGATTTTCCTTCTTTCTCGACTTTCGATTCTCCTGCTCAGAAAGACTTAGAAAGTTGATATTTGTGGGCAATGTTAGAAATGTCAGGAGAAACAAGAATTATGTAAAAGGATTGATGTAAGTCATTGTTTCCAAGAGAAAGGGAGACTGGAGTGTAAAAAAGCGTTGTTTTGGACGGCAATGAAGAAATGACTATGTTTTGCGATTTCTCCTGCTCAGAAAGACTTAGAAAGTTGATAATTGTGGGCAATGTTAGAAATGTCATGAGAAACAAGAATTATGTAAAAGGATTGATGTAAGTCATTGTTTCCAGGAGAAAGGGAGACTGGAGTGTAAAAAAGCGTTGTTTTTGGACTGCAATGAAGAAATGACTATGTTTTGCGATTTCTCCTGCTCAGAAAGACTTAGAAAGTTGATATTTGTGGGCAATGTTAGAAATGTCAGGAGAAACAAGAATTATGTAAAAGGATTGATGTAAGTCATTGTTTCCAGGAGAAAGGGAGACTGGACTGTAAAAAGCGTTGTTTTTGGACTGCAATGAAGAAATGACTATGTTTTGCGATTTCTCCTGCTCAGAAAGACTTATAAAGTTGATATTTGTGGGCAATGTTAGAAATGTCAGGAGAAACAAGAATTATGTAAAAGGATTGATGTAAGTCATTGTTTCCAGGAGAAAGGGAGACTGGAGTGTAAAAAAGCGTTGTTTTTGGACTGCAATGAAGAAATGACTATGTTTTGCGATTTCTCCTGCTCAGAAAGACTTAGAAAGTTGATATTGTGGGCAATGTTAGAAATGTCAGGAGAAACAAGAATTATGTAAAAGGATTGATGTAAGTCATTGTTTCCAGGAGAAAGGGAGACTGGACTGTAAAAAAGCGTTGTTTTTGGACTGCAATGAAGAAATGACTATGTTTTGCGATTTCTCCTGCTCAGAAAGACTTATAAAGTTGATATTTGTGGGCAATGTTAGAAATGTCAGGAGAAACAAGGATTATGTAAAAGGATTGATGTAAGTCATTGTTTCCAAGAGAAAGGGAGACAGGAGTGTAAAAAAGCGTTGTTTTTGGACGGCAATGAAGAAATGACTGTTTTGCGATTTCTCTTGCTCAGAAAGACTTAGAAAGTTGATAATTGTGGGCAATGTTAGAAATGTCATGAGAAACAAGACTTATGTAAAAGAATTGATGTAAGTCATTGTTTCCAAGAGAAAGGGAGACCGGAGTGTAAAAAGCGTTGTTTTTGGACGGCAATGAAGAAATGACTATGTTTTGCGATTTCTCCTGCTCAGAAAGACTTAGAAAGTTGATAATTGTGGGCAATGTAAGAAATGTCATGAGAAACAAGAATTATGTAAAAGAATTGATGTAAGTCATTGTTTCCAAGAGAAAGGGAGACCAGAGTGTAAAAAAGCGTTGTTTTTGGACGGCAATGAAGAAATGACTGTTTTGCGATTTCTCTTGCTCAGAAAGACTTAGAAAGTTGATAATTGTGGGCAATGTTAGAAATGTCATGAGAAACAAGAATTATGTAAAAGAATTGATGTAAGTCATTGTTTCCAAGAGAAAGGGAGACCGGAGTGTAAAAAGCGTTGTTTTTGGACGGCAATGAAGAAATGACTATGTTTTGCGATTCTCCTGCTCAGAAAGACTTAGAAGTTGATAATTGTGGGCAATGTAAGAAATGTCATGAGAAACAAGAATTATGTAAAAGAATTGATGTAAGTCATTGTTTCCAAGAGAAAGGGAGACCGGAGTGTAAAAAGCGTTGTTTTTGGACGGCAATGAAGAAATGACTGTTTTGCGATTTCTCTTGCTCAGAAAGACTTAGAAAGTTGATAATTGTGGGCAATGTTAGAAATGTCATGAGAAACAAGAATTATGTAAAAGAATTGATGTATGTCATTGTTTCCAAGAGAAAGGGAGACCGGAGTGTAAAAAAGCGTTGTTTTTGGACGGCAATGAAGAAATGACTGTTTTGCGATTTCTCTTGCTCAGAAAGACTTAGAAAGTTGATAATTGTGGGCAATGTTAGAAATGTCATGAGAAACAAGAATTATGTAAAAGAATTGATGTAAGTCATTGTTTCGAAGAGAAAGGGAGACCGGAGTGTAAAAAAGCGTTGTTTTTGGACGCCAATGAAGAAATGACTATGTTTTGCGATTTCTCCTGCTCAGAAAGACTTAGAAAGTTGATAATTGTGGGCAATGTTAGAAATGTCATGAGAAACAAGAATTATGTAAAAGAATTGATGTATGTCATTGTTTCCAAGAGAAAGGGAGACCGGAGTGTAAAAAAAGCGTTGTTTTTGGACGGCAATGAAGAAATGACTATGTTTTGCGATTTCTCCTGCTCAGAAAGACTTAGAAAGTTGATAATTGTGGACAATGTTAGAAATGTCATGAGAAACAAGAATTATGTAAAAGGATTGATGTAAGTCATTGTTTCCAAGAGAAAGGGAGACTGGAGTGTAAAAAAGCGTTGTTTTGGACGGCAATGAAGAAATGACTATGTTTTGCGATTTCTCCTGCTCAGAAAGACTTAGAAAGTTGATAATTGTGGGCAATGTTAGAAATGTCATGAGAAACAAGAATTATGTAAAAGGATTGATGTAAGTCATTGTTTCCAGGAGAAAGGGAGACTGGAGTGTAAAAAAGCGTTGTTTTTGGACTGCAATGAAGAAATGACTATGTTTTGCGATTTCTCCTGCTCAGAAAGACTTAGAAAGTTGATATTTGTGGGCAATGTTAGAAATGTCAGGAGAAACAAGAATTATGTAAAAGGATTGATGTAAGTCATTGTTTCCAAGAGAAAGGGAGACTGGAGTGTAAAAAAGCGTTGTTTTGGACGGCAATGAAGAAATGACTATGTTTTGCGATTTCTCCTGCTCAGAAAGACTTAGAAAGTTGATAATTGTGGGCAATGTTAGAAATGTCATGAGAAACAAGAATTATGTAAAAGGATTGATGTAAGTCATTGTTTCCAGGAGAAAGGGAGACCGGAGTGTAAAAAAGCGTTGTTTTTGGACGCCAATGAAGAAATGACTATGTTTTGCGATTTCTCCTGCTCAGAAAGACTTAGAAAGTTGATAATTGTGGGCAATGTTAGAAATGTCATGAGAAACAAGAATTATGTAAAAGAATTGATGTATGTCATTGTTTCCAAGAGAAAGGGAGACCGGAGTGTAAAAAAGCGTTGTTTTTGGACGGCAATGAAGAAATGACTATGTTTTGCGATTTCTCCTGCTCAGAAAGACTTAGAAAGTTGATAATTGTGGACAATGTTAGAAATGTCATGAGAAACAAGAATTATGTAAAAGGATTGATGTAAGTCATTGTTTCCAAGAGAAAGGGAGACTGGAGTGTAAAAAAGCGTTGTTTTGGACGGCAATGAAGAAATGACTATGTTTTGCGATTTCTCCTGCTCAGAAAGACTTAGAAAGTTGATAATTGTGGGCAATGTTAGAAATGTCATGAGAAACAAGAATTATGTAAAAGGATTGATGTAAGTCATTGTTTCCAGGAGAAAGGGAGACTGGAGTGTAAAAAAGCGTTGTTTTTGGACTGCAATGAAGAAATGACTATGTTTTGCGATTTCTCCTGCTCAGAAAGACTTAGAAAGTTGATATTTGTGGGCAATGTTAGAAATGTCAGGAGAAACAAGAATTATGTAAAAGGATTGATGTAAGTCATTGTTTCCAAGAGAAAGGGAGACTGGAGTGTAAAAAAGCGTTGTTTTGGACGGCAATGAAGAAATGACTATGTTTTGCGATTTCTCCTGCTCAGAAAGACTTAGAAAGTTGATAATTGTGGGCAATGTTAGAAATGTCATGAGAAACAAGAATTATGTAAAAGGATTGATGTAAGTCATTGTTTCCAGGAGAAAGGGAGACTGGAGTGTAAAAAAGCGTTGTTTTTGGACTGCAATGAAGAAATGACTATGTTTTGCGATTTCTCCTGCTCAGAAAGACTTAGAAAGTTGATATTTGTGGGCAATGTTAGAAATGTCAGGAGAAACAAGAATTATGTAAAAGGATTGATGTAAGTCATTGTTTCCAGGAGAAAGGGAGACTGGACTGTAAAAAGCGTTGTTTTTGGACTGCAATGAAGAAATGACTATGTTTTGCGATTTCTCCTGCTCAGAAAGACTTATAAAGTTGATATTTGTGGGCAATGTTAGAAATGTCAGGAGAAACAAGGATTATGTAAAAGGATTGATGTAAGTCATTGTTTCCAAGAGAAAGGGAGACAGGAGTGTAAAAAAGCGTTGTTTTTGGACGGCAATGAAGAAATGACTGTTTTGCGATTTCTCTTGCTCAGAAAGACTTAGAAAGTTGATAATTGTGGCAATGTTAGAAATGTCATGAGAAACAAGACTTATGTAAAAGAATTGATGTAAGTCATTGTTTCCAAGAGAAAGGGAGACCGGAGTGTAAAAAAGCGTTGTTTTTGGACGGCAATGAAGAAATGACTATGTTTTGCGATTTCTCCTGCTCAGAAAGACTTAGAAAGTTGATAATTGTGGGCAATGTAAGAAATGTCATGAGAAACAAGATTATGTAAAAGAATTGATGTAAGTCATTGTTTCCAAGAGAAAGGGAGACCGGAGTGTAAAAAAGCGTTGTTTTTGGACGGCAATGAAGAAATGACTGTTTTGCGATTTCTCTTGCTCAGAAAGACTTAGAAAGTTGATAATTGTGGGCAATGTTAGAAATGTCATGAGAAACAAGAATTATGTAAAAGCATTGATGTAAGTCATTGTTTCCAAGAGAAAGGGAGACCGGAGTGTAAAAAAGCGTTGTTTTTGGACGCCAATGAAGAAATGACTGTTTTGCGATTTCTCTTGCTCAGAAAGACTTAGAAAGTTGATAACTTGTGGGCAATGTTAGAAATGTCATGAGAAACAAGAATTATGTAAAAGAATTGATGTATGTCATTGTTTCCAAGAGAAAGGGAGACCGGAGTGTAAAAAAGCGTTGTTTTTGGACGGCAATGAAGAATGACTGTTTTGCGATTTCTCTTGCTCAGAAAGACTTAGAAAGTTGATAATTGTGGGCAATGTTAGAAATGTCATGAGAAACAAGAATTATGTAAAAGAATTGATGTAAGTCATTGTTTCGAAGAGAAAGGGAGACCGGAGTGTAAAAAAGCGTTGTTTTTGGACGCCAATGAAGAAATGACTATGTTTTGCGATTTCTCCTGCTCAGAAAGACTTAGAAAGTTGATAATTGTGGGCAATGTTAGAAATGTCATGAGAAACAAGAATTATGTAAAAGAATTGATGTATGTCATTGTTTCCAAGAGAAAGGGAGACCGGAGTGTAAAAAAGCGTTGTTTTGGACGGCAATGAAGAAATGACTATGTTTTGCGATTTCTCCTGCTCAGAAAGACTTAGAAAGTTGATAATTGTGGGCAATGTTAGAAATGTCAGGAGAAACAAGGATTATGTAAAAGGATTGATGTAAGTCATTGTTTCCAAGAGAAAGGGAGACAGGAGTGTAAAAAAGCGTTGTTTTTGGACTGCAATGAAGAAATGACTATGTTTTGCGATTTCTCCTGCTCAGAAAGACTTAGAAAGTTAATAATTGTGGGCAATGTTAGAAATGTCAGGAGAAACAAGGATTATGTAAAAGGATTGATGTAAGTCATTGTTTCCAAGAGAAAGGGAGACAGGAGTGTAAAAAAGCGTTGTTTTTGGACTGCAATGAAGAAATGACTATATTTTGCGATTTCTCCTGCTCAGAAAGACTTAGAAAGTTGATAATTGTGGGCAATGTTAGAAATGTCAGAAGAAACAAGAATTATGTAAAAGGATTGATGTAATTCATTGTTTCCAAGAGAAAGGGAGACTGGAGTGTAAAAAGCGTTGTTTTTGGACGGCAATGAAGAAATGACTATATTTTGCGATTTCTCTAGCTCAGAAAGAAAAGAATTAGAAAGTTGATAATTGTGGGCAATGTTAGAAATGTCAGGAGAAACAAGAATTATGTAAAAGTGATGTAAGTCATTGTTTCCAAGAGAAAGGGAGACTGGAGTGTAAAAAGCGTTGTTTTTGGACTGCAATGAAGAAATGACTATGTTTTGCGATTTCTCCTGCTCAGAAAGACTTAGAAAGTTAATAATTGTGGGCAATGTTAGAAATGTCAGGAGAAACAAGAATTATGTAAAGGATTGATGTAAGTCATTGTTTCCAAGAGAAAGGGAGACAGGAGTGTAAAAAAGCGTTGTTTTTGGACGGCAATGAAGAAATGACTATGTTTTCCGATTTCTCCTGCTCAGAAAGACTTAGAAAGTTGATAATTGTGGACAATGTTAGAAATGTCATGAGAAACAAGAATTATGTAAAAGGATTGATGTAAGTCATTGTTCCAAGAAAAGGGAGACTGGAGTGTAAAAAAGCGTTGTTTTGGACGGCAATGAAGAAATGACTATGTTTTGCGATTTCTCCTGCTCAGAAAGACTTAAAAAGTTGATAATTGTGGGCAATGTTAGAAATGTCATGAGAAACAAGAATTATGTAAAAGGATTGATGTAAGTCATTGTTTCCAGGAGAAAGGGAGACTGGAGTGTAAAAAAGCGTTGTTTTTGGACTGCAATGAAGAAATGACTATGTTTTGCGATTTCTCCTTCTCAGAAAGACTTAGAAAGTTGATATTTGTGGGCAATGTTAGAAATGTCAGGAGAAACAAGAATTATGTAAAAGGATTGATGTAAGTCATTGTTTCCAGGAGAAAGGGAGACTGGACTGTAAAAAAGCGTTGTTTTTGGACTGCAATGAAGAAATGACTATGTTTTGCGATTTCTCCTGCTCAGAAAGACTTATAAAGTTGATATTTGTGGGCAATGTTAGAAATGTCAGGAGAAACAAGGATTATGTAAAAGGATTGATGTAAGTCATTGTTTCCAAGAGAAAGGGAGACAGGAGTGTAAAAAAGCGTTGTTTTTGGATGGCAATGAAGAAATGACTATGTTTTGCGATTTCTCCTGCTCAGAAAGACTTAGAAAGTTGATAATTGTGGACAATGTTAGAAATGTCATGAGAAATAAGAATTATGTAAAAGGATTGATGTAAGTCATTGTTTCCAAGAGAAAGGGAGACTGGAGTGTAAAAAAGCGTTGTTTTTGGACTGCAATGAAGAAATGACTATGTTTTGCGATTTCTCCTGCTCAGAAAGACTTAGAAAGTTGATATTTGTGGGCAATGTTAGAAATGTCAGGAGAAACAAGAATTATGTAAAAGGATTGATGTAAGTCATTGTTTCCAAGAGAAAGGGAGACTGGAGTGTAAAAAAAAGCATTGTTTTTGGACGGCAATGAATAAATGACTGTTTTGCGATTTCTCTTGCTCAGAAAGACTTAGAAAGTTGATAATTATGGGCAATGTTAGAAATGTCAGGAGAAACAAGAATTATGTAAAAGGATTGATGTAAGTCATTGTATCCAAGAGAAAGGGAGACAGGAGTGTAAAAAAGCGTTGTTTTTGGACTGCAATGAGAAATGACTATGTTCTGCGATTTCTCCTGCTCAAAAAGACTTAGAAAGTTGATAATTGTGGGCAATGTTAGAAATGTCAGGAGAAACAAGGATTATGTAAAAGGATTGATGTAGTCATTGTTTCCAAGAGAAAGGGAGACAGGAGTGTAAAAAAGCGTTGTTTTTGGACTGCAATGAAGAAATGACTATATTTTGCGATTTCTCCTGCTCAGAAAGACTTAGAAAGTTGATAATTGTGGGCAATGTTAGAAATGTCAGGAGAAACAAGAATTATGTAAAAGGATTGATGTAAGTCATTGTTTCCAAGAGAAAGGGAGACAGGAGTGTAAAAAAGCGTTGTTTTTGGACGGCAATGAAGAAATGACTATATTTTGCGATTTCTCCTGCTCAGAAAGACTTAGAAAGTTGATAATTTTGGGCAATGTTAGAAATGTCAGGAGAAAAAAGAATTATGTAAAAGGATTGATGTAAGTCATTGTTTCCAAGAGAAAGGGAGACAGGAGTGTAAAAAAAGCGTTGTTTTTGGACTGCAATGAAGAAATGACTATGTTTTGCGATTTCTCCTGCTCAGAAAGACTTAGAAAGTTAATAATTGTGGGCAATGTTAGAAATGTCAGGAGAAACAAGGATTATGTAAAAGGATTGATGTAAGTCATTGTTTCCAAGAGAAAGGGAGACAGGAGTGTAAAAAAGCGTTGTTTTTGGACTGCAACGAAGAAATGACTATATTTTGCGATTTCTCCTGCTCAGAAAGACTTAGAAAGTTGATAATTGTGGGCAATGTTAGAAATGTCAGGAGAAACAAGAATTATGTAAAAGGATTGATGTAAGTCATTGTTTCCAAGAGAAAGGGAGACAGGAGTGTAAAAAAGCGTTGTTTTTGGACGGCAATGAAGAAATGACTATATTTTGCGATTTCTCTAGCTCAGAAAGAATTAGAAAGTTGATAATTGTGGGCAATGTTAGAAATGTCATGAGAAATAAGAATTATTTAAAGGATTGATGCAAGTCATTGTTTCCAAGAGAAAGGGAGACTGGAGTGTAAAAAAGCGTTGTTTTTGGACTGCAATGAAGAAATGACTGTTTTGCGATTTCTCTTGCTCAGAAAGACTTAGAAAGTTGATAATTGTGGGCAATGTTAGAAATGTCAGAAGAAACAAGAATTATGTAAAAGGATTGATGTAAGTCATTGTTTCGAAGAGAAAGGGAGACCGGAGTGTAAAAAAGCGTTGTTTTTGGACTGCAATGAAGAAATGACTATGTTTTGCGATTTCTCCTGCTCAGAAAGACTTAGAAAGTTAATAATTGTGGGCAATGTTAGAAATGTCAGGAGAAACAAGAATTATGTAAAAGGATTGATGTAAGTCATTGTTTCCAAGAGAAAGGGAGACAGGAGTGTAAAAAAGCGTTGTTTTTGGACGGCAATGAAGAAATGACTATGTTTTCCGATTTCTCCTGCTCAGAAAGACTTAGAAAGTTGATAATTGTGGACAATGTTAGAAATGTCAGGAGAAACAAGGATTATGTAAAAGGATTGATGTAAGTCATTGTTTCCAAGAGAAAGGGAGACAGGAGTGTAAAAAAGCGTTGTTTTTGGACTGCAATGAAGAAATGACTATGTTTTGCGATTTCTCCTGCTCAGAAAGACTTAGAAAGTTAATAATTGTGGGCAATGTTAGAAATGTCAGGAGAAACAAGGATTATGTAAAAGGATTGATGTAAGTCATTGTTTCCAAGAGAAGGGAGACAGGAGTGTAAAAAAGCGTTGTTTTTGGACTGCAATGAAGAAATGACTATATTTTGCGATTTCTCCTGCTCAGAAAGACCTTAGAAAGTTGATAATTGTGGGCAATGTTAGAAATGTCAGGAGAAACAAGAATTATGTAAAAGGATTGATGTAAGTCATTGTTTCCAAGAGAAAGGGAGACAGGAGTGTAAAAAAGCGTTGTTTTTGGACGGCAATGAAGAAATGACTATATTTTGCGATTTCTCTAGCTCAGAAAGAATTAGAAAGTTGATAATTGTGGGCAATGTTAGAAATGTCAGGAGAAACAAGAATTATGTAAAAGGATTGATGTAATTCATTGTTTCCAAGAGAAAGGGAGACTGGAGTGTAAAAAAGCGTTGTTTTTGGACTGCAATGAAGAAATGACTATGTTTTGCGATTTCTCCTGCTCAGAAAGACTTAGAAAGTTGATATTTGTGGGCAATGTTAGAAATGTCAGGAGAAACAAGAATTATGTAAAAGGATTGATGTAAGTCATTGTTTCCAAGAGAAAGGGAGACTGGAGTGTAAAAAAAAGCATTGTTTTTGGACGGCAATGAATAAATGACTGTTTTGCGATTTCTCTTGCTCAGAAAGACTTAGAAAGTTGATAATTATGGGCAATGTTAGAAATGTCAGGAGAAACAAGAATTATGTAAAAGGATTGATGTAAGTCATTGTATCCAAGAGAAAGGGAGACAGGAGTGTAAAAAAGCGTTGTTTTTGGACTGCAATGAAGAAATGACTATGTTCTGCGATTTCTCCTGCTCAAAAAGACTTAGAAAGTTGATAATTGTGGGCAATGTTAGAAATGTCAGGAGAAACAAGGATTATGTAAAAGGATTGATGTAAGTCATTGTTTCCAAGAGAAAGGGAGACAGGAGTGTAAAAAAGCGTTGTTTTTGGACTGCAATGAAGAAATGACTATATTTTGCGATTTCTCCTGCTCAGAAAGACTTAGAAAGTTGATAATTGTGGGCAATGTTAGAAATGTCAGGAGAAACAAGAATTATGTAAAAGGATTGATGTAAGTCATTGTTTCCAAGAGAAAGGGAGACAGGAGTGTAAAAAAGCGTTGTTTTTGGACGGCAATGAAGAAATGACTATATTTTGCGATTTCTCCTGCTCAGAAAGACTTAGAAAGTTGATAATTTTGGGCAATGTTAGAAATGTCAGGAGAAAAAAGAATTATGTAAAAGGATTGATGTAAGTCATTGTTTCCAAGAGAAAGGGAGACAGGAGTGTAAAAAAGCGTTGTTTTTTGGACTGCAATGAAGAAATGACTATGTTTTGCGATTTCTCCTGCTCAGAAAGACTTAGAAAGTTAATAATTGTGGGCAATGTTAGAAATGTCAGGAGAAACAAGGATTATGTAAAAGGATTGATGTAAGTCATTGTTTCCAAGAGAAAGGGAGACAGGAGTGTAAAAAAGCGTTGTTTTTGGACTGCAACGAAGAAATGACTATATTTTGCGATTTCTCCTGCTCAGAAAGACTTAGAAAGTTGATAATTGTGGGCAATGTTAGAAATGTCAGGAGAAACAAGAATTATGTAAAAGGATTGATGTAAGTCATTGTTTCCAAGAGAAAGGGAGACAGGAGTGTAAAAAAGCGTTGTTTTTGGACGGCAATGAAGAAATGACTATATTTGCGATTTCTCTAGCTCAGAAAGAATTAGAAAGTTGATAATTGTGGGCAATGTTAGAAATGTCATGAGAAATAAGAATTATTTAAAGGATTGATGCAAGTCATTGTTTCCAAGAGAAAGGGAGACTGGAGTGTAAAAAAGCGTTGTTTTTGGACTGCAATGAAGAAATGACTGTTTTGCGATTTCTCTTGCTCAGAAAGACTTAGAAAGTTGATAATTGTGGGCAATGTTAGAAATGTCATGAGAAACAAGAATTATGTAAAAGAATTGATGTAAGTCATTGTTTCGAAGAGAAAGGGAGACCGGAGTGTAAAAAAGCGTTGTTTTTGGACGCCAATGAAGAAATGACTATGTTTTGCGATTTCTCCTGCTCAGAAAGACTTAGAAAGTTGATAATTGTGGGCAATGTTAGAAATGTCATGAGAAACAAGAATTATGTAAAAGAATTGATGTATGTCATTGTTTCCAAGAGAAAGGGAGACCGGAGTGTAAAAAAGCGTTGTTTTTGGACGGCAATGAAGAAATGACTATGTTTTGCGATTTCTCCTGCTCAGAAAGACTTAGAAAGTTGATAATTGTGGGCAATGTTAGAAATGTCAGGAGAAACAAGGATTATGTAAAAGGATTGATGTAAGTCATTGTTTCCAAGAGAAAGGGAGACAGGAGTGTAAAAAAGCGTTGTTTTTGGACTGCAATGAAGAAATGACTATGTTTTGCGATTTCTCCTGCTCAGAAAGACTTAGAAAGTTAATAATTGTGGGCAATGTTAGAAATGTCAGGAGAAACAAGGATTATGTAAAAGGATTGATGTAAGTCATTGTTTCCAAGAGAAAGGGAGACAGGAGTGTAAAAAAGCGTTGTTTTTGGACTGCAATGAAGAAATGACTATATTTTGCGATTTCTCCTGCTCAGAAAGACTTAGAAAGTTGATAATTGTGGGCAATGTTAGAAATGTCAGGAGAAACAAGAATTATGTAAAAGGATTGATGTAATTCATTGTTTCCAAGAGAAAGGGAGACTGGAGTGTAAAAAGCGTTGTTTTTGGACGGCAATGAAGAAATGACTATATTTTGCGATTTCTCTAGCTCAGAAAGAATTAGAAAGTTGATAATTGTGGGCAATGTTAGAAATGTCAGGAGAAACAAGAATTATGTAAAAGGATTGATGTAATTCATTGTTTCCAAGAGAAAGGGAGACTGGAGTGTAAAAAAGCGTTGTTTTTGGACTGCAATGAAGAAATGACTATGTTTTGCGATTTCTCCTGCTCAGAAAGACTTATAAAGTTGATATTTGTGGGCAATGTTAGAAATGTCAGGAGAAACAAGGATTATGTAAAAGGATTGATGTAAGTCATTGTTTCCAAGAGAAAGGGAGACAGGAGTGTAAAAAAGCGTTGTTTTTGGACGGCAATGAAGAAATGACTATGTTTTGCGATTTCTCCTGCTCAGAAAGACTTAGAAAGTTGATAATTGTGGACAATGTTAGAAATGTCATGAGAAATAAGAATTATGTAAAAGGATTGATGTAAGTCATTGTTTCCAAGAGAAAGGGAGACCGGAGTGTAAAAAAGCGTTGTTTTTGGACGGCAATGAAGAAATGACTATGTTTTGCGATTTCTCCTGCTCAGAAAGACTTAGAAAGTTGATAATTGTGGGCAATGTAAGAAATGTCATGAGAAACAAGAATTATGTAAAAGAATTGATGTAAGTCATTGTTTCCAAGAGAAAGGGAGACCGGAGTGTAAAAAAGCGTTGTTTTTGGACGGCAATGAAGAAATGACTGTTTTGCGATTTCTCTTGCTCAGAAAGACTTAGAAAGTTGATAATTGTGGGCAATGTTAGAAATGTCATGAGAAACAAGAATTATGTAAAAGAATTGATGTAAGTCATTGTTTCCAAGAGAAAGGGAGACCGGAGTGTAAAAAAGCGTTGTTTTTGGACGGCAATGAAGAAATGACTGTTTTGCGATTTCTCTTGCTCAGAAAGACTTAGAAAGTTTATAATTGTGGGCAATGTTAGAAATGTCATGAGAAACAAGAATTATGTAAAAGAATTGATGTATGTCATTGTTTCCAAGAGAAAGGGAGACCGGAGTGTAAAAAAGCGTTGTTTTTGGACGGCAATGAAGAAATGACTGTTTTGCGATTTCTCTTGCTCAGAAAGACTTAGAAAGTTGATAATTGTGGGCAATGTTAGAAATGTCAGGAGAAACAAGAATTATGTAAAAGGATTGATGTAATTCATTGTTTCCAAGAGAAAGGGAGACTGGAGTGTAAAAAAGCGTTGTTTTTGGACTGCAATGAAGAAATGACTATGTTTTGCGATTTCTCCTGCTCAGAAAGACTTATAAAGTTGATATTTGTGGGCAATGTTAGAAATGTCAGGAGAAACAAGGATTATGTAAAAGGATTGATGTAAGTCATTGTTTCCAAGAGAAAGGGAGACAGGAGTGTAAAAAAGCGTTGTTTTTGGACGGCAATGAAGAAATGACTATGTTTTGCGATTTCTCCTGCTCAGAAAGACTTAGAAAGTTGATAATTGTGGACAATGTTAGAAATGTCATGAGAAATAAGAATTATGTAAAAGGATTGATGTAAGTCATTGTTTCCAAGAGAAAGGGAGACCGGAGTGTAAAAAAGCGTTGTTTTTGGACGGCAATGAAGAAATGACTATGTTTTGCGATTTCTCCTGCTCAGAAAGACTTAGAAAGTTGATAATTGTGGGCAATGTAAGAAATGTCATGAGAAACAAGAATTATGTAAAAGAATTGATGTAAGTCATTGTTTCCAAGAGAAAGGGAGACCGGAGTGTAAAAAAGCGTTGTTTTTGGACGGCAATGAAGAAATGACTGTTTTGCGATTTCTCTTGCTCAGAAAGACTTAGAAAGTTGATAATTGTGGGCAATGTTAGAAATGTCATGAGAAACAAGAATTATGTAAAAGAATTGATGTAAGTCATTGTTTCCAAGAGAAAGGGAGACCGGAGTGTAAAAAAGCGTTGTTTTTGGACGGCAATGAAGAAATGACTGTTTTGCGATTTCTCTTGCTCAGAAAGACTTAGAAAGTTGATAATTGTGGGCAATGTTAGAAATGTCATGAGAAACAAGAATTATGTAAAAGAATTGATGTATGTCATTGTTTCCAAGAGAAAGGGAGACCGGAGTGTAAAAAAGCGTTGTTTTTGGACGGCAATGAAGAAATGACTGTTTTGCGATTTCTCTTGCTCAGAAAGACTTAGAAAGTTGATAATTGTGGGCAATGTTAGAAATGTCATGAGAAACAAGAATTATGTAAAAGAATTGATGTAAGTCATTGTTTCGAAGAGAAAGGGAGACCGGAGTGTAAAAAAGCGTTGTTTTTGGACGCCAATGAAGAAATGACTATGTTTTGCGATTTCTCCTGCTCAGAAAGACTTAGAAAGTTGATAATTATGGGCAATGTTAGAAATGTCAGGAGAAACAAGAATTATGTAAAAGGATTGATGTAAGTCATTGTATCCAAGAGAAAGGGAGACAGGAGTGTAAAAAAGCGTTGTTTTTGGACTGCAATGAAGAAATGACTATGTTCTGCGATTTCTCCTGCTCAAAAAGACTTAGAAAGTTGATAATTGTGGGCAATGTTAGAAATGTCAGGAGAAACAAGGATTATGTAAAAGGATTGATGTAAGTCATTGTTTCCAAGAGAAAGGGAGACAGGAGTGTAAAAAAGCGTTGTTTTTGGACTGCAATGAAGAAATGACTATATTTTGCGATTTCTCCTGCTCAGAAAGACTTAGAAAGTTGATAATTGTGGGCAATGTTAGAAATGTCAGGAGAAACAAGAATTATGTAAAAGGATTGATGTAAGTCATTGTTTCCAAGAGAAAGGGAGACAGGAGTGTAAAAAAGCGTTGTTTTTGGACGGCAATGAAGAAATGACTATATTTTGCGATTTCTCCTGCTCAGAAAGACTTAGAAAGTTGATAATTTTGGGCAATGTTAGAAATGTCAGGAGAAAAAAGAATTATGTAAAAGGATTGATGTAAGTCATTGTTTCCAAGAGAAAGGGAGACAGGAGTGTAAAAAAGCGTTGTTTTTGGACTGCAATGAAGAAATGACTATGTTTTGCGATTTCTCCTGCTCAGAAAGACTTAGAAAGTTAATAATTGTGGGCAATGTTAGAAATGTCAGGAGAAACAAGGATTATGTAAAAGGATTGATGTAAGTCATTGTTTCCAAGAGAAAGGGAGACAGGAGTGTAAAAAAGCGTTGTTTTTGGACTGCAACGAAGAAATGACTATATTTTGCGATTTCTCCTGCTCAGAAAGACTTAGAAAGTTGATAATTGTGGGCAATGTTAGAAATGTCAGGAGAAACAAGAATTATGTAAAAGGATTGATGTAAGTCATTGTTTCCAAGAGAAAGGGAGACAGGAGTGTAAAAAAGCGTTGTTTTTGGACGGCAATGAAGAAATGACTATATTTTGCGATTTCTCTAGCTCAGAAAGAATTAGAAAGTTGATAATTGTGGGCAATGTTAGAAATGTCATGAGAAATAAGAATTATTTAAAGGATTGATGCAAGTCATTGTTTCCAAGAGAAAGGGAGACTGGAGTGTAAAAAAGCGTTGTTTTTGGACTGCAATGAAGAAATGACTGTTTTGCGATTTCTCTTGCTCAGAAAGACTTAGAAAGTTGATAATTGTGGGCAATGTTAGAAATGTCATGAGAAACAAGAATTATGTAAAAGAATTGATGTAAGTCATTGTTTCGAAGAGAAAGGGAGACCGGAGTGTAAAAAAGCGTTGTTTTTGGACGCCAATGAAGAAATGACTATGTTTTGCGATTTCTCCTGCTCAGAAAGACTTAGAAAGTTGATAATTGTGGGCAATGTTAGAAATGTCATGAGAAACAAGAATTATGTAAAAGAATTGATGTATGTCATTGTTTCCAAGAGAAAGGGAGACCGGAGTGTAAAAAAGCGTTGTTTTTGGACGGCAATGAAGAAATGACTATGTTTTGCGATTTCTCCTGCTCAGAAAGACTTAGAAAGTTGATAATTGTGGGCAATGTTAGAAATGTCAGGAGAAACAAGGATTATGTAAAAGGATTGATGTAAGTCATTGTTTCCAAGAGAAAGGGAGACAGGAGTGTAAAAAAGCGTTGTTTTTGGACTGCAATGAAGAAATGACTATGTTTTGCGATTTCTCCTGCTCAGAAAGACTTAGAAAGTTAATAATTGTGGGCAATGTTAGAAATGTCAGGAGAAACAAGGATTATGTAAAAGGATTGATGTAAGTCATTGTTTCCAAGAGAAAGGGAGACAGGAGTGTAAAAAAGCGTTGTTTTTGGACTGCAATGAAGAAATGACTATATTTTGCGATTTCTCCTGCTCAGAAAGACTTAGAAAGTTGATAATTGTGGGCAATGTTAGAAATGTCAGGAGAAACAAGAATTATGTAAAAGGATTGATGTAATTCATTGTTTCCAAGAGAAAGGGAGACTGGAGTGTAAAAAGCGTTGTTTTTGGACGGCAATGAAGAAATGACTATATTTTGCGATTTCTCTAGCTCAGAAAGAATTAGAAAGTTGATAATTGTGGGCAATGTTAGAAATGTCAGGAGAAACAAGAATTATGTAAAAGGATTGATGTAATTCATTGTTTCCAAGAGAAAGGGAGACTGGAGTGTAAAAAAGCGTTGTTTTTGGACTGCAATGAAGAAATGACTATGTTTTGCGATTTCTCCTGCTCAGAAAGACTTATAAAGTTGATATTTGTGGGCAATGTTAGAAATGTCAGGAGAAACAAGGATTATGTAAAAGGATTGATGTAAGTCATTGTTTCCAAGAGAAAGGGAGACAGGAGTGTAAAAAAGCGTTGTTTTTGGACGGCAATGAAGAAATGACTATGTTTTGCGATTTCTCCTGCTCAGAAAGACTTAGAAAGTTGATAATTGTGGACAATGTTAGAAATGTCATGAGAAATAAGAATTATGTAAAAGGATTGATGTAAGTCATTGTTTCCAAGAGAAAGGGAGACCGGAGTGTAAAAAAGCGTTGTTTTTGGACGGCAATGAAGAAATGACTATGTTTTGCGATTTCTCCTGCTCAGAAAGACTTAGAAAGTTGATAATTGTGGGCAATGTAAGAAATGTCATGAGAAACAAGAATTATGTAAAAGAATTGATGTAAGTCATTGTTTCCAAGAGAAAGGGAGACCGGAGTGTAAAAAAGCGTTGTTTTTGGACGGCAATGAAGAAATGACTGTTTTGCGATTTCTCTTGCTCAGAAAGACTTAGAAAGTTGATAATTGTGGGCAATGTTAGAAATGTCATGAGAAACAAGAATTATGTAAAAGAATTGATGTAAGTCATTGTTTCCAAGAGAAAGGGAGACCGGAGTGTAAAAAAGCGTTGTTTTTGGACGGCAATGAAGAAATGACTGTTTTGCGATTTCTCTTGCTCAGAAAGACTTAGAAAGTTGATAATTGTGGGCAATGTTAGAAATGTCATGAGAAACAAGAATTATGTAAAAGAATTGATGTAAGTCATTGTTTCGAAGAGAAAGGGAGACCGGAGTGTAAAAAAGCGTTGTTTTTGGACGCCAATGAAGAAATGACTATGTTTTGCGATTTCTCCTGCTCAGAAAGACTTAGAAAGTTGATAATTGTGGGCAATGTTAGAAATGTCATGAGAAACAAGAATTATGTAAAAGAATTGATGTATGTCATTGTTTCCAAGAGAAAGGGAGACCGGAGTGTAAAAAAGCGTTGTTTTTGGACGGCAATGAAGAAATGACTATGTTTTGCGATTTCTCCTGCTCAGAAAGACTTAGAAAGTTGATAATTGTGGGCAATGTTAGAAATGTCAGGAGAAACAAGGATTATGTAAAAGGATTGATGTAAGTCATTGTTTCCAAGAGAAAGGGAGACAGGAGTGTAAAAAAGCGTTGTTTTTGGACTGCAATGAAGAAATGACTATGTTTTGCGATTTCTCCTGCTCAGAAAGACTTAGAAAGTTAATAATTGTGGGCAATGTTAGAAATGTCAGGAGAAACAAGGATTATGTAAAAGGATTGATGTAAGTCATTGTTTCCAAGAGAAAGGGAGACAGGAGTGTAAAAAAGCGTTGTTTTTGGACTGCAATGAAGAAATGACTATATTTTGCGATTTCTCCTGCTCAGAAAGACTTAGAAAGTTGATAATTGTGGGCAATGTTAGAAATGTCAGGAGAAACAAGAATTATGTAAAAGGATTGATGTAATTCATTGTTTCCAAGAGAAAGGGAGACTGGAGTGTAAAAAGCGTTGTTTTTGGACGGCAATGTAGAAATGACTATATTTTGCGATTTCTCTAGCTCAGAAAGAATTAGAAAGTTGATAATTGTGGGCAATGTTAGAAATGTCAGGAGAAACAAGAATTATGTAAAAGGATTGATGTAATTCATTGTTTCCAAGAGAAAGGGAGACTGGAGTGTAAAAAAGCGTTGTTTTTGGACTGCAATGAAGAAATGACTATGTTTTGCGATTTCTCCTGCTCAGAAAGACTTAGAAAGTTAATAATTGTGGGCAATGTTAGAAATGTCAGGAGAAACAAGAATTATGTAAAAGGATTGATGTAAGTCATTGTTTCCAAGAGAAAGGGAGACAGGAGTGTAAAAAAGCGTTGTTTTTGGACGGCAATGAAGAAATGACTATGTTTTCCGATTTCTCCTGCTCAGAAAGACTTAGAAAGTTGATAATTGTGGACAATGTTAGAAATGTCATGAGAAACAAGAATTATGTAAAAGGATTGATGTAAGTCATTGTTTCCAAGAAAAAGGGAGACTGGAGTGTAAAAAAGCGTTGTTTTGGACGGCAATGAAGAAATGACTATGTTTTGCGATTTCTCCTGCTCAGAAAGACTTAAAAAGTTGATAATTGTGGGCAATGTTAGAAATGTCATGAGAAACAAGAATTATGTAAAAGAATTGATGTATGTCATTGTTTCCAAGAGAAAGGGAGACCGGAGTGTAAAAAAGCGTTGTTTTTGGACGGCAATGAAGAAATGACTGTTTTGCGATTTCTCTTGCTCAGAAAGACTTAGAAAGTTGATAATTGTGGGCAATGTTAGAAATGTCATGAGAAACAAGAATTATGTAAAAGAATTGATGTAAGTCATTGTTTCGAAGAGAAAGGGAGACCGGAGTGTAAAAAAGCGTTGTTTTTGGACGCCAATGAAGAAATGACTATGTTTTGCGATTTCTCCTGCTCAGAAAGACTTAGAAAGTTGATAATTGTGGGCAATGTTAGAAATGTCATGAGAAACAAGAATTATGTAAAAGAATTGATGTATGTCATTGTTTCCAAGAGAAAGGGAGACCGGAGTGTAAAAAAGCGTTGTTTTTGGACGGCAATGAAGAAATGACTATGTTTTGCGATTTCTCCTGCTCAGAAAGACTTAGAAAGTTGATAATTGTGGGCAATGTTAGAAATGTCAGGAGAAACAAGGATTATGTAAAAGGATTGATGTAAGTCATTGTTTCCAAGAGAAAGGGAGACAGGAGTGTAAAAAAGCGTTGTTTTTGGACTGCAATGAAGAAATGACTATGTTTTGCGATTTCTCCTGCTCAGAAAGACTTAGAAAGTTAATAATTGTGGGCAATGTTAGAAATGTCAGGAGAAACAAGGATTATGTAAAAGGATTGATGTAAGTCATTGTTTCCAAGAGAAAGGGAGACAGGAGTGTAAAAAAGCGTTGTTTTTGGACTGCAATGAAGAAATGACTATATTTTGCGATTTCTCCTGCTCAGAAAGACTTAGAAAGTTGATAATTGTGGGCAATGTTAGAAATGTCAGGAGAAACAAGAATTATGTAAAAGGATTGATGTAATTCATTGTTTCCAAGAGAAAGGGAGACTGGAGTGTAAAAAGCGTTGTTTTTGGACGGCAATGAAGAAATGACTATATTTTGCGATTTCTCTAGCTCAGAAAGAATTAGAAAGTTGATAATTGTGGGCAATGTTAGAAATGTCAGGAGAAACAAGAATTATGTAAAAGGATTGATGTAATTCATTGTTTCCAAGAGAAAGGGAGACTGGAGTGTAAAAAAGCGTTGTTTTTGGACTGCAATGAAGAAATGACTATGTTTTGCGATTTCTCCTGCTCAGAAAGACTTAGAAAGTTAATAATTGTGGGCAATGTTAGAAATGTCAGGAGAAACAAGAATTATGTAAAAGGATTGATGTAAGTCATTGTTTCCAAGAGAAAGGGAGACAGGAGTGTAAAAAAGCGTTGTTTTTGGACGGCAATGAAGAAATGACTATGTTTTCCGATTTCTCCTGCTCAGAAAGACTTAGAAAGTTGATAATTGTGGACAATGTTAGAAATGTCATGAGAAACAAGAATTATGTAAAAGGATTGATGTAAGTCATTGTTTCCAAGAAAAAGGGAGACTGGAGTGTAAAAAAGCGTTGTTTTGGACGGCAATGAAGAAATGACTATGTTTTGCGATTTCTCCTGCTCAGAAAGACTTAAAAAGTTGATAATTGTGGGCAATGTTAGAAATGTCATGAGAAACAAGAATTATGTAAAAGGATTGATGTAAGTCATTGTTTCCAGGAGAAAGGGAGACTGGAGTGTAAAAAAGCGTTGTTTTTGGACTGCAATGAAGAAATGACTATGTTTTGCGATTTCTCCTTCTCAGAAAGACTTAGAAAGTTGATATTTGTGGGCAATGTTAGAAATGTCAGGAGAAACAAGAATTATGTAAAAGGATTGATGTAAGTCATTGTTTCCAGGAGAAAGGGAGACTGGACTGTAAAAAAGCGTTGTTTTTGGACTGCAATGAAGAAATGACTATGTTTTGCGATTTCTCCTGCTCAGAAAGACTTATAAAGTTGATATTTGTGGGCAATGTTAGAAATGTCAGGAGAAACAAGGATTATGTAAAAGGATTGATGTAAGTCATTGTTTCCAAGAGAAAGGGAGACAGGAGTGTAAAAAAGCGTTGTTTTTGGACGGCAATGAAGAAATGACTATGTTTTGCGATTTCTCCTGCTCAGAAAGACTTAGAAAGTTGATAATTGTGGACAATGTTAGAAATGTCATGAGAAATAAGAATTATGTAAAAGGATTGATGTAAGTCATTGTTTCCAAGAGAAAGGGAGACTGGAGTGTAAAAAAGCGTTGTTTTTGGACTGCAATGAAGAAATGACTATGTTTTGCGATTTCTCCTGCTCAGAAAGACTTAGAAAGTTGATAATTGTGGGCAATGTAAGAAATGTCATGAGAAACAAGAATTATGTAAAAGAATTGATGTAAGTCATTGTTTTCAAGAGAAAGGGAGACCGGAGTGTAAAAAAGCGTTGTTTTTGGACGGCAATGAAGAAATGACTGTTTTGCGATTTCTCTTGCTCAGAAAGACTTAGAAAGTTGATAATTGTGGGCAATGTTAGAAATGTCATGAGAAACAAGAATTATGTAAAAGAATTGATGTATGTCATTGTTTCCAAGAGAAAGGGAGACCGGAGTGTAAAAAAGCGTTGTTTTTGGACGGCAATGAAGAAATGACTGTTTTGCGATTTCTCTTGCTCAGAAAGACTTAGAAAGTTGATAATTGTGGGCAATGTTAGAAATGTCATGAGAAACAAGAATTATGTAAAAGAATTGATGTAAGTCATTGTTTCGAAGAGAAAGGGAGACCGGAGTGTAAAAAAGCGTTGTTTTTGGACGCCAATGAAGAAATGACTATGTTTTGCGATTTCTCCTGCTCAGAAAGACTTAGAAAGTTGATAATTGTGGGCAATGTTAGAAATGTCATGAGAAACAAGAATTATGTAAAAGAATTGATGTATGTCATTGTTTCCAAGAGAAAGGGAGACCGGAGTGTAAAAAAGCGTTGTTTTTGGACGGCAATGAAGAAATGACTATGTTTTGCGATTTCTCCTGCTCAGAAAGACTTAGAAAGTTGATAATTGTGGGCAATGTTAGAAATGTCAGGAGAAACAAGGATTATGTAAAAGGATTGATGTAAGTCATTGTTTCCAAGAGAAAGGGAGACAGGAGTGTAAAAAAGCGTTGTTTTTGGACTGCAATGAAGAAATGACTATGTTTTGCGATTTCTCCTGCTCAGAAAGACTTAGAAAGTTAATAATTGTGGGCAATGTTAGAAATGTCAGGAGAAACAAGGATTATGTAAAAGGATTGATGTAAGTCATTGTTTCCAAGAGAAAGGGAGACAGGAGTGTAAAAAAGCGTTGTTTTTGGACTGCAATGAAGAAATGACTATATTTTGCGATTTCTCCTGCTCAGAAAGACTTAGAAAGTTGATAATTGTGGGCAATGTTAGAAATGTCAGGAGAAACAAGAATTATGTAAAAGGATTGATGTAATTCATTGTTTCCAAGAGAAAGGGAGACTGGAGTGTAAAAAGCGTTGTTTTTGGACGGCAATGAAGAAATGACTATATTTTGCGATTTCTCTAGCTCAGAAAGAATTAGAAAGTTGATAATTGTGGGCAATGTTAGAAATGTCAGGAGAAACAAGAATTATGTAAAAGGATTGATGTAATTCATTGTTTCCAAGAGAAAGGGAGACTGGAGTGTAAAAAAGCGTTGTTTTTGGACTGCAATGAAGAAATGACTATGTTTTGCGATTTCTCCTGCTCAGAAAGACTTAGAAAGTTAATAATTGTGGGCAATGTTAGAAATGTCAGGAGAAACAAGAATTATGTAAAAGGATTGATGTAAGTCATTGTTTCCAAGAGAAAGGGAGACAGGAGTGTAAAAAAGCGTTGTTTTTGGACGGCAATGAAGAAATGACTATGTTTTCCGATTTCTCCTGCTCAGAAAGACTTAGAAAGTTGATAATTGTGGACAATGTTAGAAATGTCATGAGAAACAAGAATTATGTAAAAGGATTGATGTAAGTCATTGTTTCCAAGAAAAAGGGAGACTGGAGTGTAAAAAAGCGTTGTTTTGGACGGCAATGAAGAAATGACTATGTTTTGCGATTTCTCCTGCTCAGAAAGACTTAAAAAGTTGATAATTGTGGGCAATGTTAGAAATGTCATGAGAAACAAGAATTATGTAAAAGGATTGATGTAAGTCATTGTTTCCAGGAGAAAGGGAGACTGGAGTGTAAAAAAGCGTTGTTTTTGGACTGCAATGAAGAAATGACTATGTTTTGCGATTTCTCCTTCTCAGAAAGACTTAGAAAGTTGATATTTGTGGGCAATGTTAGAAATGTCAGGAGAAACAAGAATTATGTAAAAGGATTGATGTAAGTCATTGTTTCCAGGAGAAAGGGAGACTGGACTGTAAAAAAGCGTTGTTTTTGGACTGCAATGAAGAAATGACTATGTTTTGCGATTTCTCCTGCTCAGAAAGACTTATAAAGTTGATATTTGTGGGCAATGTTAGAAATGTCAGGAGAAACAAGGATTATGTAAAAGGATTGATGTAAGTCATTGTTTCCAAGAGAAAGGGAGACAGGAGTGTAAAAAAGCGTTGTTTTTGGACGGCAATGAAGAAATGACTATGTTTTGCGATTTCTCCTGCTCAGAAAGACTTAGAAAGTTGATAATTGTGGACAATGTTAGAAATGTCATGAGAAATAAGAATTATGTAAAAGGATTGATGTAAGTCATTGTTTCCAAGAGAAAGGGAGACTGGAGTGTAAAAAAGCGTTGTTTTTGGACTGCAATGAAGAAATGACTATGTTTTGCGATTTCTCCTGCTCAGAAAGACTTAGAAAGTTGATATTTGTGGGCAATGTTAGAAATGTCAGGAGAAACAAGAATTATGTAAAAGGATTGATGTAAGTCATTGTTTCCAAGAGAAAGGGAGACTGGAGTGTAAAAAAAAGCATTGTTTTTGGACGGCAATGAATAAATGACTGTTTTGCGATTTCTCTTGCTCAGAAAGACTTAGAAAGTTGATAATTATGGGCAATGTTAGAAATGTCAGGAGAAACAAGAATTATGTAAAAGGATTGATGTAAGTCATTGTATCCAAGAGAAAGGGAGACAGGAGTGTAAAAAAGCGTTGTTTTTGGACTGCAATGAAGAAATGACTATGTTCTGCGATTTCTCCTGCTCAAAAAGACTTAGAAAGTTGATAATTGTGGGCAATGTTAGAAATGTCAGGAGAAACAAGGATTATGTAAAAGGATTGATGTAAGTCATTGTTTCCAAGAGAAAGGGAGACAGGAGTGTAAAAAAGCGTTGTTTTTGGACTGCAATGAAGAAATGACTATATTTTGCGATTTCTCCTGCTCAGAAAGACTTAGAAAGTTGATAATTGTGGGCAATGTTAGAAATGTCAGGAGAAACAAGAATTATGTAAAAGGATTGATGTAAGTCATTGTTTCCAAGAGAAAGGGAGACAGGAGTGTAAAAAAGCGTTGTTTTTGGACGGCAATGAAGAAATGACTATATTTTGTGATTTCTCCTGCTCAGAAAGACTTAGAAAGTTGATAATTTTGGGCAATGTTAGAAATGTCAGGAGAAAAAAGAATTATGTAAAAGGATTGATGTAAGTCATTGTTTCCAAGAGAAAGGGAGACAGGAGTGTAAAAAAGCGTTGTTTTTGGACTGCAATGAAGAAATGACTATGTTTTGCGATTTCTCCTGCTCAGAAAGACTTAGAAAGTTAATAATTGTGGGCAATGTTAGAAATGTCAGGAGAAACAAGGATTATGTAAAAGGATTGATGTAAGTCATTGTTTCCAAGAGAAAGGGAGACAGGAGTGTAAAAAAGCGTTGTTTTTGGAATGCAACGAAGAAATGACTATATTTTGCGATTTCTCCTGCTCAGAAAGACTTAGAAAGTTGATAATTGTGGGCAATGTTAGAAATGTCAGGAGAAACAAGAATTATGTAAAAGGATTGATGTAAGTCATTGTTTCCAAGAGAAAGGGAGACAGGAGTGTAAAAAAGCGTTGTTTTTGGACGGCAATGAAGAAATGACTATATTTTGCGATTTCTCTAGCTCAGAAAGAATTAGAAAGTTGATAATTGTGGGCAATGTTAGAAATGTCATGAGAAATAAGAATTATTTAAAGGATTGATGCAAGTCATTGTTTCCAAGAGAAAGGGAGACTGGAGTGTAAAAAAGCGTTGTTTTTGGACTGCAATGAAGAAATGACTGTTTTGCGATTTCTCTTGCTCAGAAAGACTTAGAAAGTTGATAATTGTGGGCAATGTTAGAAATGTCATGAGAAACAAGAATTATGTAAAAGAATTGATGTAAGTCATTGTTTCGAAGAGAAAGGGAGACCGGAGTGTAAAAAAGCGTTGTTTTTGGACGCCAATGAAGAAATGACTATGTTTTGCGATTTCTCCTGCTCAGAAAGACTTAGAAAGTTGATAATTGTGGGCAATGTTAGAAATGTCATGAGAAACAAGAATTATGTAAAAGAATTGATGTATGTCATTGTTTCCAAGAGAAAGGGAGACCGGAGTGTAAAAAAGCGTTGTTTTTGGACGGCAATGAAGAAATGACTATGTTTTGCGATTTCTCCTGCTCAGAAAGACTTAGAAAGTTGATAATTGTGGGCAATGTTAGAAATGTCAGGAGAAACAAGGATTATGTAAAAGGATTGATGTAAGTCATTGTTTCCAAGAGAAAGGGAGACAGGAGTGTAAAAAAGCGTTGTTTTTGGACTGCAATGAAGAAATGACTATGTTTTGCGATTTCTCCTGCTCAGAAAGACTTAGAAAGTTAATAATTGTGGGCAATGTTAGAAATGTCAGGAGAAACAAGGATTATGTAAAAGGATTGATGTAAGTCATTGTTTCCAAGAGAAAGGGAGACAGGAGTGTAAAAAAGCGTTGTTTTTGGACTGCAATGAAGAAATGACTATATTTTGCGATTTCTCCTGCTCAGAAAGACTTAGAAAGTTGATAATTGTGGGCAATGTTAGAAATGTCAGGAGAAACAAGAATTATGTAAAAGGATTGATGTAATTCATTGTTTCCAAGAGAAAGGGAGACTGGAGTGTAAAAAGCGTTGTTTTTGGACGGCAATGAAGAAATGACTATATTTTGCGATTTCTCTAGCTCAGAAAGAATTAGAAAGTTGATAATTGTGGGCAATGTTAGAAATGTCAGGAGAAACAAGAATTATGTAAAAGGATTGATGTAATTCATTGTTTCCAAGAGAAAGGGAGACTGGAGTGTAAAAAAGCGTTGTTTTTGGACTGCAATGAAGAAATGACTATGTTTTGCGATTTCTCCTGCTCAGAAAGACTTATAAAGTTGATATTTGTGGGCAATGTTAGAAATGTCAGGAGAAACAAGGATTATGTAAAAGGATTGATGTAAGTCATTGTTTCCAAGAGAAAGGGAGACAGGAGTGTAAAAAAGCGTTGTTTTTGGACGGCAATGAAGAAATGACTATGTTTTGCGATTTCTCCTGCTCAGAAAGACTTAGAAAGTTGATAATTGTGGACAATGTTAGAAATGTCATGAGAAATAAGAATTATGTAAAAGGATTGATGTAAGTCATTGTTTCCAAGAGAAAGGGAGACCGGAGTGTAAAAAAGCGTTGTTTTTGGACGGCAATGAAGAAATGACTATGTTTTGCGATTTCTCCTGCTCAGAAAGACTTAGAAAGTTGATAATTGTGGGCAATGTAAGAAATGTCATGAGAAACAAGAATTATGTAAAAGAATTGATGTAAGTCATTGTTTCCAAGAGAAAGGGAGACCGGAGTGTAAAAAAGCGTTGTTTTTGGACGGCAATGAAGAAATGACTGTTTTGCGATTTCTCTTGCTCAGAAAGACTTAGAAAGTTGATAATTGTGGGCAATGTTAGAAATGTCATGAGAAACAAGAATTATGTAAAAGAATTGATGTAAGTCATTGTTTCCAAGAGAAAGGGAGACCGGAGTGTAAAAAAGCGTTGTTTTTGGACGGCAATGAAGAAATGACTGTTTTGCGATTTCTCTTGCTCAGAAAGACTTAGAAAGTTGATAATTGTGGGCAATGTTAGAAATGTCATGAGAAACAAGAATTATGTAAAAGAATTGATGTATGTCATTGTTTCCAAGAGAAAGGGAGACCGGAGTGTAAAAAAGCGTTGTTTTTGGACGGCAATGAAGAAATGACTGTTTTGCGATTTCTCTTGCTCAGAAAGACTTAGAAAGTTGATAATTGTGGGCAATGTTAGAAATGTCATGAGAAACAAGAATTATGTAAAAGAATTGATGTAAGTCATTGTTTCGAAGAGAAAGGGAGACCGGAGTGTAAAAAAGCGTTGTTTTTGGACGCCAATGAAGAAATGACTATGTTTTGCGATTTCTCCTGCTCAGAAAGACTTAGAAAGTTGATAATTGTGGGCAATGTTAGAAATGTCATGAGAAACAAGAATTATGTAAAAGAATTGATGTATGTCATTGTTTCCAAGAGAAAGGGAGACCGGAGTGTAAAAAAGCGTTGTTTTTTACGGCAATGAAGAAATGACTATGTTTTGCGATTTCTCCTGCTCAGAAAGACTTAGAAAGTTGATAATTGTGGGCAATGTTAGAAATGTCAGGAGAAACAAGGATTATGTAAAAGGATTGATGTAAGTCATTGTTTCCAAGAGAAAGGGAGACAGGAGTGTAAAAAAGCGTTGTTTTTGGACTGCAATGAAGGAAATGACTATGTTTTGCGATTTCTCCTGCTCAGAAAGACTTAGAAAGTTAATAATTGTGGGCAATGTTAGAAATGTCAGGAGAAACAAGGATTATGTAAAAGGATTGATGTAAGTCATTGTTTCCAAGAGAAAGGGAGACAGGAGTGTAAAAAAGCGTTGTTTTTGGACTGCAATGAAGAAATGACTATATTTTGCGATTTCTCCTGCTCAGAAAGACTTAGAAAGTTGATAATTGTGGGCAATGTTAGAAATGTCAGGAGAAACAAGAATTATGTAAAAGGATTGATGTAATTCATTGTTTCCAAGAGAAAGGGAGACTGGAGTGTAAAAAGCGTTGTTTTTGGACGGCAATGAAGAAATGACTATATTTTGCGATTTCTATAGCTCAGAAAGAATTAGAAAGTTGATAATTGTGGGCAATGTTAGAAATGTCAGGAGAAACAAGAATTATGTAAAAGGATTGATGTAATTCATTGTTTCCAAGAGAAAGGGAGACTGGAGTGTAAAAAAGCGTTGTTTTTGGACTGCAATGAAGAAATGACTATGTTTTGCGATTTCTCCTGCTCAGAAAGACTTAGAAAGTTAATAATTGTGGGCAATGTTAGAAATGTCAGGAGAAACAAGAATTATGTAAAAGGATTGATGTAAGTCATTGTTTCCAAGAGAAAGGGAGACAGGAGTGTAAAAAAGCGTTGTTTTTGGACGGCAATGAAGAAATGACTATGTTTTCCGATTTCTCCTGCTCAGAAAGACTTAGAAAGTTGATAATTGTGGACAATGTTAGAAATGTCATGAGAAACAAGAATTATGTAAAAGGATTGATGTAAGTCATTGTTTCCAAGAAAAAGGGAGACTGGAGTGTAAAAAAGCGTTGTTTTGGACGGCAATGAAGAAATGACTATGTTTTGCGATTTCTCCTGCTCAGAAAGACTTAAAAAGTTGATAATTGTGGGCAATGTTAGAAATGTCATGAGAAACAAGAATTATGTAAAAGGATTGATGTAAGTCATTGTTTCCAGGAGAAAGGGAGACTGGAGTGTAAAAAAGCGTTGTTTTTGGACTGCAATGAAGAAATGACTATGTTTTGCGATTTCTCCTTCTCAGAAAGACTTAGAAAGTTGATATTTGTGGGCAATGTTAGAAATGTCAGGAGAAACAAGAATTATGTAAAAGGATTGATGTAAGTCATTGTTTCCAGGAGAAAGGGAGACTGGACTGTAAAAAAGCGTTGTTTTTGGACTGCAATGAAGAAATGACTATGTTTTGCGATTTCTCCTGCTCAGAAAGACTTATAAAGTTGATATTTGTGGGCAATGTTAGAAATGTCAGGAGAAACAAGGATTATGTAAAAGGATTGATGTAAGTCATTGTTTCCAAGAGAAAGGGAGACAGGAGTGTAAAAAAGCGTTGTTTTTGGACGGCAATGAAGAAATGACTATGTTTTGCGATTTCTCCTGCTCAGAAAGACTTAGAAAGTTGATAATTGTGGACAATGTTAGAAATGTCATGAGAAATAAGAATTATGTAAAAGGATTGATGTAAGTCATTGTTTCCAAGAGAAAGGGAGACTGGAGTGTAAAAAAGCGTTGTTTTTGGACTGCAATGAAGAAATGACTATGTTTTGCGATTTCTCCTGCTCAGAAAGACTTAGAAAGTTGATATTTGTGGGCAATGTTAGAAATGTCAGGAGAAACAAGAATTATGTAAAAGGATTGATGTAAGTCATTGTTTCCAAGAGAAAGGGAGACTGGAGTGTAAAAAAAAGCATTGTTTTGGACGGCAATGAATAAATGACTGTTTTGCGATTTCTCTTGCTCAGAAAGACTTAGAAAGTTGATAATTATGGGCAATGTTAGAAATGTCAGGAGAAACAAGAATTATGTAAAAGGATTGATGTAAGTCATTGTATCCAAGAGAAAGGGAGACAGGAGTGTAAAAAAGCGTTGTTTTTGGACTGCAATGAAGAAATGACTATGTTCTGCGATTTCTCCTGCTCAAAAAGACTTAGAAAGTTGATAATTGTGGGCAATGTTAGAAATGTCAGGAGAAACAAGGATTATGTAAAAGGATTGATGTAAGTCATTGTTTCCAAGAGAAAGGAGACAGGAGTGTAAAAAAGCGTTGTTTTTGGACTGCAATGAAGAAATGACTATATTTTGCGATTTCTCCTGCTCAGAAAGACTTAGAAAGTTGATAATTGTGGGCAATGTTAGAAATGTCAGGAGAAACAAGAATTATGTAAAAGGATTGATGTAAGTCATTGTTTCCAAGAGAAAGGAGACAGGAGTGTAAAAAAGCGTTGTTTTTGGACGGCAATGAAGAAATGACTATATTTTGCGATTTCTCCTGCTCAGAAAGACTTAGAAAGTTGATAATTTTGGGCAATGTTAGAAATGTCAGGAGAAAAAAGAATTATGTAAAAGGATTGATGTAAGTCATTGTTTCCAAGAGAAAGGGAGACAGGAGTGTAAAAAAGCGTTGTTTTTGGACTGCAATGAAGAAATGACTATGTTTTGCGATTTCTCCTGCTCAGAAAGACTTAGAAAGTTAATAATTGTGGGCAATGTTAGAAATGTCAGGAGAAACAAGGATTATGTAAAAGGATTGATGTAAGTCATTGTTTCCAAGAGAAAGGGAGACAGGAGTGTAAAAAAGCGTTGTTTTTGGACTGCAACGAAGAAATGACTATATTTTGCGATTTCTCCTGCTCAGAAAGACTTAGAAAGTTGATAATTGTGGGCAATGTTAGAAATGTCAGGAGAAACAAGAATTATGTAAAAGGATTGATGTAAGTCATTGTTTCCAAGAGAAAGGGAGACAGGAGTGTAAAAAAGCGTTGTTTTTGGACGGCAATGAAGAAATGACTATATTTTGCGATTTCTCTAGCTCAGAAAGAATTAGAAAGTTGATAATTGTGGGCAATGTTAGAAATGTCATGAGAAATAAGAATTATTTAAAGGATTGATGCAAGTCATTGTTTCCAAGAGAAAGGGAGACTGGAGTGTAAAAAAGCGTTGTTTTTGGACTGCAATGAAGAAATGACTGTTTTGCGATTTCTCTTGCTCAGAAAGACTTAGAAAGTTGATAATTGTGGGCAATGTTAGAAATGTCATGAGAAACAAGAATTATGAAAAAGAATTGATGTAAGTCATTGTTTCCAAGAGAAAGGGAGACCGGAGTGTAAAAAAGCGTTGTTTTTGGACGCCAATGAAGAAATGACTATGTTTTGCGATTTCTCCTGCTCAGAAAGACTTAGAAAGTTGATAATTGTGGGCAGTGTAAGAAATGTCATGAGAAACAAGAATTATGTAAAAGAATTGATGTAAGTCATTGTTTCCAAGAGAAAGGGAGACAGGAGTGTAAAAAAGCGTTGTTTTTGGACGCCAATGAAGAAATGACTGTTTTGCGATTTCTCTTGCTCAGAAAGACTTAGAAAGTTGATAATTGTGGGCAATGTTAGAAATGTCATGAGAAACAAGAATTATGTAAAAGAATTGATGTAAGTCATTGTTTCCAAGAGAAAGGGAGACCGGAGTGTAAAAAAGCGTTGTTTTTGGACGGCAATGAAGAAATGACTATGTTTTGCGATTTCTCCTGCTCAGAAAGACTTAGAAAGTTGATAATTGTGGGCAATGTAAGAAATGTCATGAGAAACAAGAATTATGTAAAAGAATTGATGTAAGTCATTGTTTCCAAGAGAAAGGGAGACCGGAGTGTAAAAAAGCGTTGTTTTTGGACGGCAATGAAGAAATGACTGTTTTGCGATTTCTCTTGCTCAGAAAGACTTAGAAAGTTGATAATTGTGGGCAATGTTAGAAATGTCATGAGAAACAAGAATTATGTAAAAGAATTGATGTAAGTCATTGTTTCCAAGAGAAAGGGAGACAGGAGTGTAAAAAAGCGTTGTTTTTGGACGCCAATGAAGAAATGACTGTTTTGCGATTTCTCTTGCTCAGAAAGACTTAGAAAGTTGATAATTGTGGGCAATGTTAGAAATGTCATGAGAAACAAGAATTATGTAAAATAATTGATGTAAGTCATTGTTTCCAAGAGAAAGGGAGACAGGAGTGTAAAAAAGCGTTGTTTTTGGACGGCAATGAAGAAATGACTATGTTTTGCGATTTCTCCTGCTCAGAAAGACTTAGAAAGTTGATAATTGTGGGCAATGTTAGAAATGTCATGAGAAACAAGAATTATGTAAAAGAATTGATGTAAGTCATTGTTTCCAAGAGAAAGGGAGACCGGGCTGTAAAAAAGCATTGTTTTTGGACGGCAATGAAGAAGAATGACTGTTTTGCGATTTCTCTTGCTCAGAAAGACTTAGAAAGTTGATAATTGTGGGCAATGTTAGAAATGTCATGAGAAACAAGAATTATGTAAAAGAATTGATTTAAGTCATTGTTTCCAAGAGAAAGGGAGACAGGAGTGTAAAAAAGCGTTGTTTTTGGACGGCAATGAAGAAATGACTATGTTTTGCGATTTCTCCTGCTCAGAAAGACTTATAAGTTGATATTTGGGGGCAATGTTAGAAATGTCATGAGAAACAAGGATTATGTAAAAGGATTGATGTAAGTCATTGTTTCCAAGAGAAAGGGAGACAGGAGTGTAAAAAAGCGTTGTTTTTGGACGGCAATGAAGAAATGACTGTTTTGCGATTTCTCTTGCTCAGAAAGACTTAGAAAGTTGATAATTGTGGGCAATGTTAGAAATGTCATGAGAAACAAGACTTATGTAAAAGAATTGATGTAAGTCATTGTTTCCAAGAGAAAGGGAGACCGGAGTGTAAAAAAGCGTTGTTTTTGGACGGCAATGAAGAAATGACTATGTTTTGCGATTTCTCCTGCTCAGAAAGACTTAGAAAGTTGATAATTGTGGGCAATGTAAGAAATGTCATGAGAAACAAGAATTATGTAAAAGAATTGATGTAAGTCATTGTTTCCAAGAGAAAGGGAGACCGGAGTGTAAAAAAGCGTTGTTTTTGGACGGCAATGAAGAAATGACTGTTTTGCGATTTCTCTTGCTCAGAAAGACTTAGAAAGTTGATAATTGTGGGCAATGTTAGAAATGTCATGAGAAACAAGAATTATGTAAAAGAATTGATGTAAGTCATTGTTTCCAAGAGAAAGGGAGACCGGAGTGTAAAAAGCGTTGTTTTTTGGACGGCAATGAAGAAATGACTATGTTTTGCGATTTCTCCTGCTCAGAAAGACTTAGAAAGTTGATAATTGTGGGCAATGTAAGAAATGTCATGAGAAACAAGAATTATGTAAAAGAATTGATGTAAGTCATTGTTTCCAAGAGAAAGGGAGACCGGAGTGTAAAAAAGCGTTGTTTTTGGACGGCAATGAAGAAATGACTGTTTTGCGATTTCTCTTGCTCAGAAAGACTTAGAAAGTTGATAATTGTGGGCAATGTTAGAAATGTCATGAGAAACAAGAATTATGTAAAAGAATTGATGTATGTCATTGTTTCCAAGAGAAAGGGAGACCGGAGTGTAAAAAAGCGTTGTTTTTGGACGGCAATGAAGAAATGACTGTTTTGCGATTTCTCTTGCTCAGAAAGACTTAGAAAGTTGATAATTGTGGGCAATGTTAGAAATGTCATGAGAAACAAGAATTATGTAAAAGAATTGATGTAAGTCATTGTTTCGAAGAGAAAGGGAGACCGGAGTGTAAAAAAGCGTTGTTTTTGGACGCCAATGAAGAAATGACTATGTTTTGCGATTTCTCCTGCTCAGAAAGACTTAGAAAGTTGATAATTGTGGGCAATGTTAGAAATGTCATGAGAAACAAGAATTATGTAAAAGAATTGATGTATGTCATTGTTTCCAAGAGAAAGGGAGACCGGAGTGTAAAAAAGCGTTGTTTTGGACGGCAATGAAGAAATGACTATGTTTTGCGATTTCTCCTGCTCAGAAAGACTTAGAAAGTTGATAGTTGTGGACAATGTTAGAAATGTCATGAGAAACAAGAATTATGTAAAAGGATTGATGTAAGTCATTGTTTCCAAGAGAAAGGGAGACTGGAGTGTAAAAAAGCGTTGTTTTGGACGGCAATGAAGAAATGACTATGTTTTGCGATTTCTCCTGCTCAGAAAGACTTAGAAAGTTGATAATTGTGGGCAATGTTAGAAATGTCATGAGAAACAAGAATTATGTAAAAGGATTGATGTAAGTCATTGTTTCCAGGAGAAAGGGAGACTGGAGTGTAAAAAAGCGTTGTTTTTGGACTGCAATGAAGAAATGACTATGTTTTGCGATTTCTCCTGCTCAGAAAGACTTAGAAAGTTGATATTTGTGGGCAATGTTAGAAATGTCAGGAGAAACAAGAATTATGTAAAAGGATTGATGTAAGTCATTGTTTCCAAGAGAAAGGGAGACTGGAGTGTAAAAAAGCGTTGTTTTGGACGGCAATGAAGAAATGACTATGTTTTGCGATTTCTCCTGCTCAGAAAGACTTAGAAAGTTGATAATTGTGGGCAATGTTAGAAATGTCATGAGAAACAAGAATTATGTAAAAGGATTGATGTAAGTCATTGTTTCCAGGAGAAAGGGAGACTGGAGTGTAAAAAAGCGTTGTTTTTGGACTGCAATGAAGAAATGACTATGTTTTGCGATTTCTCCTGCTCAGAAAGACTTAGAAAGTTGATATTTGTGGGCAATGTTAGAAATGTCAGGAGAAACAAGAATTATGTAAAAGGATTGATGTAAGTCATTGTTTCCAGGAGAAAGGGAGACTGGACTGTAAAAAAGCGTTGTTTTTGGACTGCAATGAAGAAATGACTATGTTTTGCGATTTCTCCTGCTCAGAAAGACTTATAAAGTTGATATTTGTGGGCAATGTTAGAAATGTCAGGAGAAACAAGGATTATGTAAAAGGATTGATGTAAGTCATTGTTTCCAAGAGAAAGGGAGACAGGAGTGTAAAAAAGCGTTGTTTTTGGACGGCAATGAAGAAATGACTGTTTTGCGATTTCTCTTGCTCAGAAAGACTTAGAAAGTTGATAATTGTGGGCAATGTTAGAAATGTCATGAGAAACAAGACTTATGTAAAAGAATTGATGTAAGTCATTGTTTCCAAGAGAAAGGGAGACCGGAGTGTAAAAAAGCGTTGTTTTTGGACGGCAATGAAGAAATGACTATGTTTTGCGATTTCTCCTGCTCAGAAAGACTTAGAAAGTTGATAATTGTGGGCAATGTAAGAAATGTCATGAGAAACAAGAATTATGTAAAAGAATTGATGTAAGTCATTGTTTCCAAGAGAAAGGGAGACCGGAGTGTAAAAAAGCGTTGTTTTTGGACGGCAATGAAGAAATGACTGTTTTGCGATTTCTCTTGCTCAGAAAGACTTAGAAAGTTGATAATTGTGGGCAATGTTAGAAATGTCATGAGAAACAAGAATTATGTAAAAGAATTGATGTAAGTCATTGTTTCCAAGAGAAAGGGAGACCGGAGTGTAAAAAGCGTTGTTTTTGGACGGCAATGAAGAAATGACTATGTTTTGCGATTTCTCCTGCTCAGAAAGACTTAGAAAGTTGATAATTGTGGGCAATGTAAGAAATGTCATGAGAAACAAGAATTATGTAAAAGAATTGATGTAAGTCATTGTTTCCAAGAGAAAGGGAGACCGGAGTGTAAAAAAGCGTTGTTTTTGGACGGCAATGAAGAAATGACTGTTTTGCGATTTCTCTTGCTCAGAAAGACTTAGAAAGTTGATAATTGTGGGCAATGTTAGAAATGTCATGAGAAACAAGAATTATGTAAAAGAATTGATGTATGTCATTGTTTCCAAGAGAAAGGGAGACCGGAGTGTAAAAAAGCGTTGTTTTTGGACGGCAATGAAGAAATGACTGTTTTGCGATTTCTCTTGCTCAGAAAGACTTAGAAAGTTGATAATTGTGGGCAATGTTAGAAATGTCATGAGAAACAAGAATTATGTAAAAGAATTGATGTAAGTCATTGTTTCGAAGAGAAAGGGAGACCGGAGTGTAAAAAAGCGTTGTTTTTGGACGCCAATGAAGAAATGACTATGTTTTGCGATTTCTCCTGCTCAGAAAGACTTAGAAAGTTGATAATTGTGGGCAATGTTAGAAATGTCATGAGAAACAAGAATTATGTAAAAGAATTGATGTATGTCATTGTTTCCAAGAGAAAGGGAGACCGGAGTGTAAAAAAGCGTTGTTTTTGGACGGCAATGAAGAAATGACTATGTTTTGCGATTTCTCCTGCTCAGAAAGACTTAGAAAGTTGATAATTGTGGACAATGTTAGAAATGTCATGAGAAACAAGAATTATGTAAAAGGATTGATGTAAGTCATTGTTTCCAAGAGAAAGGGAGACTGGAGTGTAAAAAAGCGTTGTTTTGGACGGCAATGAAGAAATGACTATGTTTTGCGATTTCTCCTGCTCAGAAAGACTTAGAAAGTTGATAATTGTGGGCAATGTTAGAAATGTCATGAGAAGCAAGAATTATGTAAAAGGATTGATGTAAGTCATTGTTTCCAGGAGAAAGGGAGACTGGAGTGTAAAAAAGCATTGTTTTTGGACTGCAATGAAGAAATGACTATGTTTTGCGATTTCTCCTGCTCAGAAAGACTTAGAAAGTTGATATTTGTGGGCAATGTTAGAAATGTCAGGAGAAACAAGAATTATGTAAAAGGATTGATGTAAGTCATTGTTTCCAAGAGAAAGGGAGACTGGACTGTAAAAAAGCGTTGTTTTTGGACTGCAATGAAGAAATGACTATGTTTTGCGATTTCTCCTGCTCAGAAAGACTTATAAAGTTGATATTTGTGGGCAATGTTAGAAATGTCAGGAGAAACAAGGATTATGTAAAAGGATTGATGTAAGTCATTGTTTCCAAGAGAAAGGGAGACAGGAGTGTAAAAAAAGCGTTGTTTTTGGGACTGCAATGAAGAAATGACTATGTTTTGCGATTTCTCCTGCTCAGAAAGACTTAGAAAGTTAATAATTGTGGGCAATGTTAGAAATGTCAGGAGAAACAAGGATTATGTAAAAGGATTGATGTAAGTCATTGTTTCCAAGAGAAAGGGAGACAGGAGTGTAAAAAAGCGTTGTTTTTGGACTGCAATGAAGAAATGACTATATTTTGCGATTTCTCCTGCTCAGAAAGACTTAGAAAGTTGATAATTGTGGGCAATGTTAGAAATGTCAGGAGAAACAAGAATTATGTAAAAGGATTGATGTAAGTCATTGTTTCCAAGAGAAAGGGAGACAGGAGTGTAAAAAAGCGTTGTTTTTGGACGGCAATGAAGAAATGACTATATTTTGCGATTTCTCTAGCTCAGAAAGAATTAGAAAGTTGATAATTGTGGGCAATGTTAGAAATGTCAGGAGAAACAAGAATTATGTAAAAGGATTGATGTAATTCATTGTTTCCAAGAGAAAGGGAGACTGGAGTGTAAAAAAGCGTTGTTTTTGGACTGCAATGAAGAAATGACTATGTTTTGCGATTTCTCCTGCTCAGAAAGACTTAGAAAGTTAATAATTGTGGGCAATGTTAGAAATGTCAGGAGAAACAAGAATTATGTAAAAGGATTGATGTAAGTCATTGTTTCCAAGAGAAAGGGAGACAGGAGTGTAAAAAAGCGTTGTTTTTGGACGGCAATGAAGAAATGACTATGTTTTGCGATTTCTCCTGCTCAGAAAGACTTAGAAAGTTGATAATTGTGGACAATGTTAGAAATGTCATGAGAAACAAGAATTATGTAAAAGGATTGATGTAAGTCATTGTTTCCAAGAAAAAGGGAGACTGGAGTGTAAAAAAGCGTTGTTTTGGACGGCAATGAAGAAATGACTATGTTTTGCGATTTCTCCTGCTCAGAAAGACTTAAAAAGTTGATAATTGTGGGCAATGTTAGAAATGTCATGAGAAACAAGAATTATGTAAAAGGATTGATGTAAGTCATTGTTTCCAGGAGAAAGGGAGACTGGAGTGTAAAAAAGCGTTGTTTTTGGACTGCAATGAAGAAATGACTATGTTTTGCGATTTCTCCTTCTCAGAAAGACTTAGAAAGTTGATATTTGTGGGCAATGTTAGAAATGTCAGGAGAAACAAGAATTATGTAAAAGGATTGATGTAAGTCATTGTTTCCAGGAGAAAGGGAGACTGGACTGTAAAAAAGCGTTGTTTTTGGACTGCAATGAAGAAATGACTATGTTTTGCGATTTCTCCTGCTCAGAAAGACTTATAAAGTTGATATTTGTGGGCAATGTTAGAAATGTCAGGAGAAACAAGGATTATGTAAAAGGATTGATGTAAGTCATTGTTTCCAAGAGAAAGGGAGACAGGAGTGTAAAAAAGCGTTGTTTTTGGACGGCAATGAAGAAATGACTATGTTTTGCGATTTCTCCTGCTCAGAAAGACTTAGAAAGTTGATAATTGTGGACAATGTTAGAAATGTCATGAGAAATAAGAATTATGTAAAAGGATTGATGTAAGTCATTGTTTCCAAGAGAAAGGGAGACTGGAGTGTAAAAAAGCGTTGTTTTTGGACTGCAATGAAGAAATGACTATGTTTTGCGATTTCTCCTGCTCAGAAAGACTTAGAAAGTTGATATTTGTGGGCAATGTTAGAAATGTCAGGAGAAACAAGAATTATGTAAAAGGATTGATGTAAGTCATTGTTTCCAAGAGAAAGGGAGACTGGAGTGTAAAAAAAGCATTGTTTTTGGACGGCAATGAATAAATGACTGTTTTGCGATTTCTCTTGCTCAGAAAGACTTAGAAAGTTGATAATTATGGGCAATGTTAGAAATGTCAGGAGAAACAAGAATTATGTAAAAGGATTGATGTAAGTCATTGTATCCAAGAGAAAGGGAGACAGGAGTGTAAAAAAGCGTTGTTTTTGGACTGCAATGAAGAAATGACTATGTTCTGCGATTTCTCCTGCTCAAAAAGACTTAGAAAGTTGATAATTGTGGGCAATGTTAGAAATGTCAGGAGAAACAAGGATTATGTAAAAGGATTGATGTAAGTCATTGTTTCCAAGAGAAAGGGAGACAGGAGTGTAAAAAAGCGTTGTTTTTGGACTGCAATGAAGAAATGACTATATTTTGCGATTTCTCCTGCTCAGAAAGACTTAGAAAGTTGATAATTGTGGGCAATGTTAGAAATGTCAGGAGAAACAAGAATTATGTAAAAGGATTGATGTAAGTCATTGTTTCCAAGAGAAAGGGAGACAGGAGTGTAAAAAAGCGTTGTTTTTGGACGGCAATGAAGAAATGACTATATTTTGCGATTTCTCCTGCTCAGAAAGACTTAGAAAGTTGATAATTTTGGGCAATGTTAGAAATGTCAGGAGAAAAAAGAATTATGTAAAAGGATTGATGTAAGTCATTGTTTCCAAGAGAAAGGGAGACAGGAGTGTAAAAAAGCGTTGTTTTTGGACTGCAATGAAGAAATGACTATGTTTTGCGATTTCTCCTGCTCAGAAAGACTTAGAAAGTTGATAATTGTGGGCAGTGTAAGAAATGTCATGAGAAACAAGAATTATGTAAAAGAATTGATGTAAGTCATTGTTTCCAAGAGAAAGGGAGACAGGAGTGTAAAAAAGCGTTGTTTTTGGACGCCAATGAAGAAATGACTGTTTTGCGATTTCTCTTGCTCAGAAAGACTTAGAAAGTTGATAATTGTGGGCAATGTTAGAAATGTCATGAGAAACAAGAATTATGTAAAAGAATTGATGTAAGTCATTGTTTCCAAGAGAAAGGGAGACCGGAGTGTAAAAAAGCGTTGTTTTTGGACGGCAATGAAGAAATGACTATGTTTTGCGATTTCTCCTGCTCAGAAAGACTTAGAAAGTTGATAATTGTGGGCAATGTAAGAAATGTCATGAGAAACAAGAATTATGTAAAAGAATTGATGTAAGTCATTGTTTCCAAGAGAAAGGGAGACCGGAGTGTAAAAAAGCGTTGTTTTTGGACGGCAATGAAGAAATGACTGTTTTGCGATTTCTCTTGCTCAGAAAGACTTAGAAAGTTGATAATTGTGGGCAATGTTAGAAATGTCATGAGAAACAAGAATTATGTAAAAGAATTGATGTAAGTCATTGTTTCCAAGAGAAAGGGAGACAGGAGTGTAAAAAAGCGTTGTTTTTGGACGCCAATGAAGAAATGACTGTTTTGCGATTTCTCTTGCTCAGAAAGACTTAGAAAGTTGATAATTGTGGGCAATGTTAGAAATGTCATGAGAAACAAGAATTATGTAAAATAATTGATGTAAGTCATTGTTTCCAAGAGAAAGGGAGACAGGAGTGTAAAAAAGCGTTGTTTTTGGACGGCAATGAAGAAATGACTATGTTTTGCGATTTCTCCTGCTCAGAAAGACTTAGAAAGTTGATAATTGTGGGCAATGTTAGAAATGTCATGAGAAACAAGAATTATGTAAAAGGATTGATGTAAGTCATTGTTTCCAAGAGAAAGGGAGACAGGAGTGTAAAAAAGCGTTGTTTTTGGACGGCAATGAAGAAATGACTATATTTTGCGATTTCTCTAGCTCAGAAAGAATTAGAAAGTTGATAATTGTGGGCAATGTTAGAAATGTCAGGAGAAACAAGAATTATGTAAAAGGATTGATGTAATTCATTGTTTCCAAGAGAAAGGGAGACTGGAGTGTAAAAAAGCGTTGTTTTTGGACTGCAATGAAGAAATGACTATGTTTTGCGATTTCTCCTGCTCAGAAAGACTTAGAAAGTTAATAATTGTGGGCAATGTTAGAAATGTCAGGAGAAACAAGAATTATGTAAAAGGATTGATGTAAGTCATTGTTTCCAAGAGAAAGGGAGACAGGAGTGTAAAAAAGCGTTGTTTTTGGACGGCAATGAAGAAATGACTATGTTTTGCGATTTCTCCTGCTCAGAAAGACTTAGAAAGTTGATAATTGTGGACAATGTTAGAAATGTCATGAGAAACAAGAATTATGTAAAAGGATTGATGTAAGTCATTGTTTCCAAGAAAAAGGGAGACAGGAGTGTAAAAAAGCGTTGTTTTTGGACGCCAATGAAGAAATGACTGTTTTGCGATTTCTCTTGCTCAGAAAGACTTAGAAAGTTGATAATTGTGGGCAATGTTAGAAATGTCATGAGAAACAAGAATTATGTAAAATAATTGATGTAAGTCATTGTTTCCAAGAGAAAGGGAGACAGGAGTGTAAAAAAGCGTTGTTTTTGGACGGCAATGAAGAAATGACTATGTTTTGCGATTTCTCCTGCTCAGAAAGACTTAGAAAGTTGATAATTGTGGGCAATGTTAGAAATGTCATGAGAAACAAGAATTATGTAAAAGGATTGATGTAAGTCATTGTTTCCAAGAGAAAGGGAGACAGGAGTGTAAAAAAGCGTTGTTTTTGGACGGCAATGAAGAAATGACTATATTTTGCGATTTCTCTAGCTCAGAAAGAATTAGAAAGTTGATAATTGTGGGCAATGTTAGAAATGTCAGGAGAAACAAGAATTATGTAAAAGGATTGATGTAATTCATTGTTTCCAAGAGAAAGGGAGACTGGAGTGTAAAAAAGCGTTGTTTTTGGACTGCAATGAAGAAATGACTATGTTTTGCGATTTCTCCTGCTCAGAAAGACTTAGAAAGTTAATAATTGTGGGCAATGTTAGAAATGTCAGGAGAAACAAGAATTATGTAAAAGGATTGATGTAAGTCATTGTTTCCAAGAGAAAGGGAGACAGGAGTGTAAAAAAGCGTTGTTTTTGGACGGCAATGAAGAAATGACTATGTTTTGCGATTTCTCCTGCTCAGAAAGACTTAGAAAGTTGATAATTGTGGACAATGTTAGAAATGTCATGAGAAACAAGAATTATGTAAAAGGATTGATGTAAGTCATTGTTTCCAAGAAAAAGGGAGACTGGAGTGTAAAAAAGCGTTGTTTTGGACGGCAATGAAGAAATGACTATGTTTTGCGATTTCTCCTGCTCAGAAAGACTTAAAAAGTTGATAATTGTGGGCAATGTTAGAAATGTCATGAGAAACAAGAATTATGTAAAAGGATTGATGTAAGTCATTGTTTCCAGGAGAAAGGGAGACTGGAGTGTAAAAAAGCGTTGTTTTTGGACTGCAATGAAGAAATGACTATGTTTTGCGATTTCTCCTTCTCAGAAAGACTTAGAAAGTTGATATTTGTGGGCAATGTTAGAAATGTCAGGAGAAACAAGAATTATGTAAAAGGATTGATGTAAGTCATTGTTTCCAGGAGAAAGGGAGACTGGACTGTAAAAAAGCGTTGTTTTTGGACTGCAATGAAGAAATGACTATGTTTTGCGATTTCTCCTGCTCAGAAAGACTTATAAAGTTGATATTTGTGGGCAATGTTAGAAATGTCAGGAGAAACAAGGATTATGTAAAAGGATTGATGTAAGTCATTGTTTCCAAGAGAAAGGGAGACAGGAGTGTAAAAAAGCGTTGTTTTTGGACGGCAATGAAGAAATGACTATGTTTTGCGATTTCTCCTGCTCAGAAAGACTTAGAAAGTTGATAATTGTGGACAATGTTAGAAATGTCATGAGAAATAAGAATTATGTAAAAGGATTGATGTAAGTCATTGTTTCCAAGAGAAAGGGAGACTGGAGTGTAAAAAAGCGTTGTTTTTGGACTGCAATGAAGAAATGACTATGTTTTGCGATTTCTCCTGCTCAGAAAGACTTAGAAAGTTGATATTTGTGGGCAATGTTAGAAATGTCAGGAGAAACAAGAATTATGTAAAAGGATTGATGTAAGTCATTGTTTCCAAGAGAAAGGGAGACTGGAGTGTAAAAAAAGCATTGTTTTTGGACGGCAATGAATAAATGACTGTTTTGCGATTTCTCTTGCTCAGAAAGACTTAGAAAGTTGATAATTATGGGCAATGTTAGAAATGTCAGGAGAAACAAGAATTATGTAAAAGGATTGATGTAAGTCATTGTATCCAAGAGAAAGGGAGACAGGAGTGTAAAAAAGCGTTGTTTTTGGACTGCAATGAAGAAATGACTATGTTCTGCGATTTCTCCTGCTCAAAAAGACTTAGAAAGTTGATAATTGTGGGCAATGTTAGAAATGTCAGGAGAAACAAGGATTATGTAAAAGGATTGATGTAAGTCATTGTTTCCAAGAGAAAGGGAGACAGGAGTGTAAAAAAGCGTTGTTTTTGGACTGCAATGAAGAAATGACTATATTTTGCGATTTCTCCTGCTCAGAAAGACTTAGAAAGTTGATAATTGTGGGCAATGTTAGAAATGTCAGGAGAAACAAGAATTATGTAAAAGGATTGATGTAAGTCATTGTTTCCAAGAGAAAGGGAGACAGGAGTGTAAAAAAGCGTTGTTTTTGGACGGCAATGAAGAAATGACTATATTTTGCGATTTCTCCTGCTCAGAAAGACTTAGAAAGTTGATAATTTTGGGCAATGTTAGAAATGTCAGGAGAAAAAAGAATTATGTAAAAGGATTGATGTAAGTCATTGTTTCCAAGAGAAAGGGAGACAGGAGTGTAAAAAAGCGTTGTTTTTGGACTGCAATGAAGAAATGACTATGTTTTGCGATTTCTCCTGCTCAGAAAGACTTAGAAAGTTGATAATTGTGGGCAGTGTAAGAAATGTCATGAGAAACAAGAATTATGTAAAAGAATTGATGTAAGTCATTGTTTCCAAGAGAAAGGGAGACAGGAGTGTAAAAAAGCGTTGTTTTTGGACGCCAATGAAGAAATGACTGTTTTGCGATTTCTCTTGCTCAGAAAGACTTAGAAAGTTGATAATTGTGGGCAATGTTAGAAATGTCATGAGAAACAAGAATTATGTAAAAGAATTGATGTAAGTCATTGTTTCCAAGAGAAAGGGAGACCGGAGTGTAAAAAAGCGTTGTTTTTGGACGGCAATGAAGAAATGACTATGTTTTGCGATTTCTCCTGCTCAGAAAGACTTAGAAAGTTGATAATTGTGGGCAATGTAAGAAATGTCATGAGAAACAAGAATTATGTAAAAGAATTGATGTAAGTCATTGTTTCCAAGAGAAAGGGAGACCGGAGTGTAAAAAAGCGTTGTTTTTGGACGGCAATGAAGAAATGACTGTTTTGCGATTTCTCTTGCTCAGAAAGACTTAGAAAGTTGATAATTGTGGGCAATGTTAGAAATGTCATGAGAAACAAGAATTATGTAAAAGAATTGATGTAAGTCATTGTTTCCAAGAGAAAGGGAGACAGGAGTGTAAAAAAGCGTTGTTTTTGGACGCCAATGAAGAAATGACTGTTTTGCGATTTCTCTTGCTCAGAAAGACTTAGAAAGTTGATAATTGTGGGCAATGTTAGAAATGTCATGAGAAACAAGAATTATGTAAAATAATTGATGTAAGTCATTGTTTCCAAGAGAAAGGGAGACAGGAGTGTAAAAAAGCGTTGTTTTTGGACGGCAATGAAGAAATGACTATGTTTTGCGATTTCTCCTGCTCAGAAAGACTTAGAAAGTTGATAATTGTGGGCAATGTTAGAAATGTCATGAGAAACAAGAATTATGTAAAAGAATTGATGTAAGTCATTGTTTCCAAGAGAAAGGGAGACCGGGCTGTAAAAAAGCATTGTTTTTGGACGGCAATGAAGAAATGACTGTTTTGCGATTTCTCTTGCTCAGAAAGACTTAGAAAGTTGATAATTGTGGGCAATGTTAGAAATGTCATGAGAAACAAGAATTATGTAAAAGAATTGATTTAAGTCATTGTTTCCAAGAGAAAGGGAGACCGGAGTGTAAAAAAGCGTTGTTTTTGGACGGCAATGAAGAAATGACTGTTTTGCGATTTCTCTTGCTCAGAAAGACTTAGAAAGTTGATAATTGTGGGCAATGTTAGAAATGTCATGAGAAACAAGAATTATGAAAAAGAATTGATGTAAGTCATTGTTTCCAAGAGAAAGGGAGACCGGAGTGTAAAAAAGCGTTGTTTTTGGACGCCAATGAAGAAATGACTATGTTTTGCGATTTCTCCTGCTCAGAAAGACTTAGAAAGTTAATAATTGTGGGCAATGTTAGAAATGTCAGGAGAAACAAGAATTATGTAAAAGGATTGATGTAAGTCATTGTTTCCAGGAGAAAGGGAGACTGGAGTGTAAAAAAGCGTTGTTTTTGGACTGCAATGAAGAAATGACTATGTTTTGCGATTTCTCCTGCTCAGAAAGACTTAGAAAGTTGATATTTGTGGGCAATGTTAGAAATGTCAGGAGAAACAAGAATTATGTAAAAGGATTGATGTAAGTCATTGTTTCCAGGAGAAAGGGAGACTGGACTGTAAAAAAGCGTTGTTTTTGGACTGCAATGAAGAAATGACTATGTTTTGCGATTTCTCCTGCTCAGAAAGACTTATAAAGTTGATATATGTGGGCAATGTTAGAAATGTCAGGAGAAACAAGGATTATGTAAAAGGATTGATGTAAGTCATTGTTTCCAAGAGAAAGGGAGACAGGAGTGTAAAAAAAGCGTTGTTTTTGGACGGCAATGAAGAAATGACTATGTTTTGCGATTTCTCCTGCTCAGAAAGACTTAGAAAGTTGATAATTGTGGACAATGTTAGAAATGTCATGAGAAATAAGAATTATGTAAAAGGATTGATGTAAGTCATTGTTTCCAAGAGAAAGGGAGACTGGAGTGTAAAAAAGCGTTGTTTTTGGACTGCAATGAAGAAATGACTATGTTTTGCGATTTCTCCTGCTCAGAAAGACTTAGAAAGTTGATATTTGTGGGCAATGTTAGAAATGTCAGGAGAAACAAGAATTATGTAAAAGGATTGATGTAAGTCATTGTTTCCAAGAGAAAGGGAGACTGGAGTGTAAAAAAAAGCATTGTTTTTGGACGGCAATGAATAAATGACTGTTTTGCGATTTCTCTTGCTCAGAAAGACTTAGAAAGTTGATAATTATGGGCAATGTTAGAAATGTCAGGAGAAACAAGAATTATGTAAAAGGATTGATGTAAGTCATTGTTTCCAAGAGAAAGGGAGACAGGAGTGTAAAAAAGCGTTGTTTTTGGACGGCAATGAAGAAATGACTATATTTTGCGATTTCTCCTGCTCAGAAAGACTTAGAAAGTTGATAATTTTGGGCAATGTTAGAAATGTCAGGAGAAACAAGAATTATGTAAAAGGAGTGATGTAAGTCATTGTTTCCAAGAGAAAGGGAGACAGGAGTGTAAAAAAGCGTTGTTTTTGGACTGCAATGAAGAAATGACTATGTTTTGCGATTTCTCCTGCTCAGAAAGACTTAGAAAGTTAATAATTGTGGGCAATGTTAGAAATGTCAGGATAAACAAGGATTATGTAAAAGGATTGATGTAAGTCATTGTTTCCAAGAGAAAGGGAGACAGGAGTGTAAAAAAGCGTTGTTTTTGGACTGCAATGAAGAAATGACTATATTTTGCGATTTCTCCTGCTCAGAAAGACTTAGAAAGTTGATAATTGTGGGCAATGTTAGAAATGTCAGGAGAAACAAGAATTATGTAAAAGGATTGATGTAAGTCATTGTTTCCAAGAGAAAGGGAGACAGGAGTGTAAAAAAGCGTTGTTTTTGGACGGCAATGAAGAAATGACTATATTTTGCGATTTCTCTTGCTCAGAAAGACTTAGAAAGTTGATAATTGTGGGCAATGTTAGAAATGTCATGAGAAACAAGAATTATGAAAAAGAATTGATGTAAGTCATTGTTTCCAAGAGAAAGGGAGACCGGAGTGTAAAAAAGCGTTGTTTTTGGACGCCAATGAAGAAATGACTATGTTTTGCGATTTCTCCTGCTCAGAAAGACTTAGAAAGTTGATAATTGTGGGCAATGTAAGAAATGTCATGAGAAACAAGAATTATGTAAAAGAATTGATGTAAGTCAATGTTTCCAAGAGAAAGGGAGACAGGAGTGTAAAAAAGCGTTGTTTTTGGACGCCAATGAAGAAATGACTGTTTTGCGATTTCTCTTGCTCAGAAAGACTTAGAAAGTTGATAATTGTGGGCAATGTAAGAAATGTCATGAGAAACAAGAATTATGTAAAAGAATTGATGTAAGTCAATGTTTCCAAGAGAAAGGGAGACAGGAGTGTAAAAAAGCGTTGTTTTTGGACGCCAATGAAGAAATGACTGTTTTGCGATTTCTCTTGCTCAGAAAGACTTAGAAAGTTGATAATTGTGGGCAATGTTAGAAATGTCATGAGAAACAAGAATTATGTAAAAGAATTGATGTAAGTCATTGTTTCCAAGAGAAAGGGAGACCGGAGTGTAAAAAAGCGTTGTTTTTGGACGGCAATGAAGAAATGACTATGTTTTGCGATTTCTCCTGCTCAGAAAGACTTAGAAAGTTGATAATTGTGGGCAATGTAAGAAATGTCATGAGAAACAAGAATTATGTAAAAGAATTGATGTAAGTCATTGTTTCCAAGAGAAAGGGAGACCGGAGTGTAAAAAAGCGTTGTTTTTGGACGGCAATGAAGAAATGACTGTTTTGCGATTTCTCTTGCTCAGAAAGACTTAGAAAGTTGATAATTGTGGGCAATGTTAGAAATGTCATGAGAAACAAGAATTATGAAAAAGAATTGATGTAAGTCATTGTTTCCAAGAGAAAGGGAGACAGGAGTGTAAAAAAGCGTTGTTTTTGGACGCCAATGAAGAAATGACTATGTTTTGCGATTTCTCCTGCTCAGAAAGACTTAGAAAGTTGATAATTGTGGCCAATTTAAGAAATGTCATGAGAAACAAGAATTATGTAAAAGAATTGATTTAAGTCATTGTTTCCAAGAGAAAGGGAGACCGGAGTGTAAAAAAGCGTTGTTTTTGGACGCCAATGAAGAAATGACTGTTTTGCGATTTCTCTTGCTCAGAAAGACTTAGAAAGTTGATAATTGTGGGCAATGTTAGAAATGTCATGAGAAACAAGAATTATGTAAAAGAATTGATGTAAGTCATTGTTTCCAAGAGAAAGGGAGACCGGAGTGTAAAAAAGCGTTGTTTTTGGACGGCAATGAAGAAATGACTATGTTTTGCGATTTCTCCTGCTCAGAAAGACTTAGAAAGTTGATAATTGTGGGCAATGTTAGAAATGTCATGAGAAACAAGAATTATGTAAAAGAATTGATGTAAGTCATTGTTTCCAAGAGAAAGGGAGACAGGAGTGTAAAAAAGCGTTGTTTTTGGACGGCAATGAAGAAATGACTGTTTTACGATTTCTCTTGCTCAGAAAGACTTAGAAAGTTGATAATTGTGGGCAATGTTAGAAATGTCATGAGAAACAAGAATTATGTAAAAGAATTGATGTAAGTCATTGTTTCCAAGAGAAAGGGAGACCAGAGTGTAAAAAAGCGTTGTTTTTGGACGCCAATGAAGAAATGACTGTTTTGCGATTTCTCTTGCTCAGAAAGACTTAGAAAGTTGATAATTGTGGGCAATGTTAGAAATGTCATGAGAAACAAGAATTATGTAAAAGAATTGATGTAAGTCATTGTTTCCAAGAGAAAGGGAGACCGGAGTGTAAAAAAGCGTTGTTTTTGGACGGCAATGAAGAAATGACTATGTTTTGCGATTTCTCCTGCTCAGAAAGACTTAGAAAGTTGATAATTGTGGGCAATGTAAGAAATGTCATGAGAAACAAGAATTATGTAAAAGAATTGATGTAAGTCATTGTTTCCAAGAGAAAGGGAGACCGGAGTGTAAAAAAGCGTTGTTTTTGGAAGGCAATGAAGAAATGACTGTTTTGCGATTTCTCTTGCTCAGAAAGACTTAGAAAGTTGATAATTGTGGGCAATGTTATAAATGTCATGAGAAACAAGAATTATGTAAAAGAATTGATGTAAGTCATTGTTTCCAAGAGAAAGGGAGACAGGAGTGTAAAAAAGCGTTGTTTTTGGACGCCAATGAAGAAATGACTGTTTTGCGATTTCTCTTGCTCAGAAAGACTTAGAAAGTTGATAATTGTGGGCAATGTTAGAAATGTCATGAGAAACAAGAATGATGTAAAATAATTGATGTAAGTCATTGTTTCCAAGAGAAAGTGAGACCGGGCTGTAAAAAAGCATTGTTTTTGGACGGCAATGAAGAAATGACTGTTTTGCGATTTCTCTTGCTCAGAAAGACTTAGAAAGTTGATAATTGTGGGCAATGTTAGAAATGTCATGAGAAACAAGAATTATGTAAAAGAATTGATTTAAGTCATTGTTTCCAAGAGAAAGGGAGACCGGAGTGTAAAAAAGCGTTGTTTTTGGACGCCAATGAAGAAATGACTGTTTTGCGATTTCTCTTGCTCAGAAAGACTTAGAAAGTTGATAATTGTGGGCAATGTTAGAAATGTCATGAGAAACAAGAATTATGAAAAAGAATTGATGTAAGTCATTGTTTCCAAGAGAAAGGGAGACCGGAGTGTAAAAAAGCGTTGTTTTTGGACGCCAATGAAGAAATGACTATGTTTTGCGATTTCTCCAGCTCAGAAAGACTTAGAAAGTTGATAATTGTGGGCAATGTAAGAAACATCATGAGAAACAAGAATTATGTAAAAGAATTGATGTAAGTCAATGTTTCCAAGAGAAAGGGAGACAGGAGTGTAAAAAAGCGTTGTTTTTGGACGCCAATGAAGAAATGACTGTTTTGCGATTTCTCTTGCTCAGAAAGACTTAGAAAGTTGATAATTGTGGGCAATGTAAGAAATGTCATGAGAAACAAGAATTATGTAAAAGAATTGATGTAAGTCAATGTTTCCAAGAGAAAGGGAGACAGGAGTGTAAAAAAGCGTTGTTTTTGGACGCCAATGAAGAAATGACTGTTTTGCGATTTCTCTTGCTCAGAAAGACTTAGAAAGTTGATAATTGTGGGCAATGTTAGAAATGTCATGAGAAACAAGAATTATGTAAAAGAATTGATGTAAGTCATTGTTTCCAAGAGAAAGGGAGACCGGAGTGTAAAAAAGCGTTGTTTTTGGACGGCAATGAAGAAATGACTATGTTTTGCGATTTCTCCTGCTCAGAAAGACTTAGAAAGTTGATAATTGTGGGCAATGTAAGAAATGTCATGAGAAACAAGAATTATGTAAAAGAATTGATGTAAGTCATTGTTTCCAAGAGAAAGGGAGACCGGAGTGTAAAAAAGCGTTGTTTTTGGACGGCAATGAAGAAATGACTGTTTTGCGATTTCTCTTGCTCAGAAAGACTTAGAAAGTTGATAATTGTGGGCAATGTTAGAAATGTCATGAGAAACAAGAATTATGAAAAAGAATTGATGTAAGTCATTGTTTCCAAGAGAAAGGGAGACAGGAGTGTAAAAAAGCGTTGTTTTTGGACGCCAATGAAGAAATGACTATGTTTTGCGATTTCTCCTGCTCAGAAAGACTTAGAAAGTTGATAATTGTGGCCAATTTAAGAAATGTCATGAGAAACAAGAATTATGTAAAAGAATTGATTTAAGTCATTGTTTCCAAGAGAAAGGGAGACCGGAGTGTAAAAAAGCGTTGTTTTTGGACGCCAATGAAGAAATGACTGTTTTGCGATTTCTCTTGCTCAGAAAGACTTAGAAAGTTGATAATTGTGGGCAATGTTAGAAATGTCATGAGAAACAAGAATTATGTAAAAGAATTGATGTAAGTCATTGTTTCCAAGAGAAAGGGAGACCGGAGTGTAAAAAAGCGTTGTTTTTGGACGGCAATGAAGAAATGACTATGTTTTGCGATTTCTCCTGCTCAGAAAGACTTAGAAAGTTGATAATTGTGGGCAATGTTAGAAATGTCATGAGAAACAAGAATTATGTAAAAGAATTGATGTAAGTCATTGTTTCCAAGAGAAAGGGAGACAGGAGTGTAAAAAAGCGTTGTTTTTGGACGGCAATGAAGAAATGACTGTTTTACGATTTCTCTTGCTCAGAAAGACTTAGAAAGTTGATAATTGTGGGCAATGTTAGAAATGTCATGAGAAACAAGAATTATGTAAAAGAATTGATGTAAGTCATTGTTTCCAAGAGAAAGGGAGACCAGAGTGTAAAAAAGCGTTGTTTTTGGACGCCAATGAAGAAATGACTGTTTTGCGATTTCTCTTGCTCAGAAAGACTTAGAAAGTTGATAATTGTGGGCAATGTTAGAAATGTCATGAGAAACAAGAATTATGTAAAAGAATTGATGTAAGTCATTGTTTCCAAGAGAAAGGGAGACCGGAGTGTAAAAAAGCGTTGTTTTTGGACGGCAATGAAGAAATGACTATGTTTTGCGATTTCTCCTGCTCAGAAAGACTTAGAAAGTTGATAATTGTGGGCAATGTAAGAAATGTCATGAGAAACAAGAATTATGTAAAAGAATTGATGTAAGTCATTGTTTCCAAGAGAAAGGGAGACCGGAGTGTAAAAAAGCGTTGTTTTTGGAAGGCAATGAAGAAATGACTGTTTTGCGATTTCTCTTGCTCAGAAAGACTTAGAAAGTTGATAATTGTGGGCAATGTTATAAATGTCATGAGAAACAAGAATTATGTAAAAGAATTGATGTAAGTCATTGTTTCCAAGAGAAAGGGAGACAGGAGTGTAAAAAAGCGTTGTTTTTGGACGCCAATGAAGAAATGACTGTTTTGCGATTTCTCTTGCTCAGAAAGACTTAGAAAGTTGATAATTGTGGGCAATGTTAGAAATGTCATGAGAAACAAGAATGATGTAAAATAATTGATGTAAGTCATTGTTTCCAAGAGAAAGTGAGACCGGGCTGTAAAAAAGCATTGTTTTTGGACGGCAATGAAGAAATGACTGTTTTGCGATTTCTCTTGCTCAGAAAGACTTAGAAAGTTGATAATTGTGGGCAATGTTAGAAATGTCATGAGAAACAAGAATTATGTAAAAGAATTGATTTAAGTCATTGTTTCCAAGAGAAAGGGAGACCGGAGTGTAAAAAAGCGTTGTTTTTGGACGCCAATGAAGAAATGACTGTTTTGCGATTTCTCTTGCTCAGAAAGACTTAGAAAGTTGATAATTGTGGGCAATGTTAGAAATGTCATGAGAAACAAGAATTATGAAAAAGAATTGATGTAAGTCATTGTTTCCAAGAGAAAGGGAGACCGGAGTGTAAAAAAGCGTTGTTTTTGGACGCCAATGAAGAAATGACTATGTTTTGCGATTTCTCCAGCTCAGAAAGACTTAGAAAGTTGATAATTGTGGGCAATGTAAGAAACATCATGAGAAACAAGAATTATGTAAAAGAATTGATGTAAGTCATTGTTTCCAAGAGAAAGGGAGACAGGAGTGTAAAAAAGCGTTGTTTTTGGACGCCAATGAAGAAATGACTGTTTTACGATTTCTCTTGCTCAGAAAGACTTAGAAAGTTGATAATTGTGGGCAATGTTAGAAATGTCATGAGAAACAAGAATTATGTAAAAGAATTGATGTAAGTCATTGTTTCCAAGAGAAAGGGAGACCAGAGTGTAAAAAAGCGTTGTTTTTGGACGGCAATGAAGAAATGACTATGTTTTGCGATTTCTCCTGCTCAGAAAGACTTAGAAAGTTGATAATTGTGGGCAATGTAAGAAATGTCATGAGAAACAAGAATTATGTAAAAGAATTGATGTAAGTCATTGTTTCCAAGAGAAAGGGAGACCGGAGTGTAAAAAAGCGTTGTTTTTGGACGGCAATGAAGAAATGACTGTTTTGCGATTTCTCTTGCTCAGAAAGACTTAGAAAGTTGATAATTGTGGGCAATGTTAGAAATGTCATGAGAAACAAGAATTATGTAAAAGAATTGATGTAAGTCATTGTTTCCAAGAGAAAGGGAGACCGGAGTGTAAAAAAGCGTTGTTTTTGGACGCCAATGAAGAAATGACTATGTTTTGCGATTTCTCCTGCTCAGAAAGACTTAGAAAGTTGATAATTGTGGGCAATGTTAGAAATGTCATGAGAAACAAGAATTATGTAAAAGAATTGATGTATGTCATTGTTTCCAAGAGAAAGGGAGACCGGAGTGTAAAAAAGCATTGCTTTTGGACGGCAATGAAGAAATTACTGTTTTGCGATTTCTCTTGCTCAGAAAGACTTAGAAAGTTGATAATTGTGGGCAATGTTAGAAATGTCATGAGAAACAAGAATTATGTAAAAGAATTGATGTAAGTCATTGTTTCCAAGAGAAAGGGAGACAGGAGTGTAAAAAAGCGTTGTTTTTGGACGGCAATGAAGAAATGACTATGTTTTGCGATTTCTCCTGCTCAGAAAGACTTAGAAAGTTGATAATTGTGGGCAATGTAAGAAATGTCATGAGAAACAAGAATTATGAAAAAGAATTGATGTAAGTCATTGTTTCCAAGAGAAAGGGAGACCGGAGTGTAAAAAAGCGTTGTTTTTGGACGCCAATGAAGAAATGACTATGTTTTGCGATTTCTCCTGCTCAGAAAGACTTAGAAAGTTGATAATTGTGGGCAATGTAAGAAATGTCATGAGAAACAAGAATTATGTAAAAGAATTGATGTAAGTCATTGTTTCCAAGAGAAAGGGAGACAGGAGTGTAAAAAAGCGTTGTTTTTGGACGCCAATGAAGAAATGACTGTTTTGCGATTTCTCTTGCTCAGAAAGACTTAGAAAGTTGATAATTGTGGGCAATGTTAGAAATGTCATGAGAAACAAGAATTATGTAAAAGAATTGATGTAAGTCATTGTTTCCAAGAGAAAGGGAGACCAGAGTGTAAAAAAGCGTTGTTTTTGGACGGCAATGAAGAAATGACTATGTTTTGCGATTTCTCCTGCTCAGAAAGACTTAGAAAGTTGATTATGGTGGGCAATGTAAGAAATGTCATGAGAAACAAGAATTATGTAAAAGAATTGATGTAAGTCATTGTTTCCAAGAGAAAGGGAGACCGGAGTGTAAAAAAGCGTTGTTTTTGGACGGCAATGAAGAAATGACTGTTTTGCGATTTCTCTTGCTCAGAAAGACTTAGAAAGTTGATAATTGTGGGCAATGTTAGAAATGTCATGAGAAACAAGAATTATGTAAAAGAATTGATGTAAGTCATTGTTTCCAAGAGAAAGGGAGACCGGAGTGTAAAAAAGCGTTGTTTTTGGACGCCAATGAAGAAATGACTATGTTTTGCGATTTCTCCTGCTCAGAAAGACTTAGAAAGTTGATAATTGTGGGCAATGTTAGAAATGTCATGAGAAACAAGAATTATGTAAAAGAATTGATGTATGTCATTGTTTCCAAGAGAAAGGGAGACCGGAGTGTAAAAAAGCGTTGCTTTTGGACGGCAATGAAGAAATTACTGTTTTGCGATTTCTCTTGCTCAGAAAGACTTAGAAAGTTGATAATTGTGGGCAATGTTAGAAATGTCATGAGAAACAAGAATTATGTAAAAGAATTGATGTAAGTCATTGTTTCCAAGAGAAAGGGAGACCGGAGTGTAAAAAAGCGTTGTTTTTGGACGGCAATGAAGAAATGACTGTTTTGCGATTTCTCTTGCTCAGAAGACTTAGAAAGTTGATAATTGTGGGCAATGTTAGAAATGTCATGAGAAACAAGAATTATGTAAAAGAATTGATGTAAGTCATTGTTTCCAAGAGAAAGGGAGACAGGAGTGTAAAAAAGCGTTGTTTTTGGACGGCAATGAAGAAATGACTATGTTTTGCGATTTCTCTTGCTCAGAAAGACTTAGAAAGTTGATAATTGTGGGCAATGTAAGAAATGTCATGAGAAACAAGAATTATGTAAAAGAATTGATGTAAGTCATTGTTTCCAAGAGAAAGGGAGACCGGAGTGTAAAAAAGCGTTGTTTTTGGACGGCAATGAAGAAATGACTGTTTTGCGATTTCTCTTGCTCAGAAAGACTTAGAAAGTTGATAATTGTGGGCAATGTTAGAAATGTCATGAGAAACAAGAATTATGTAAAAGAATTGATGTAAGTCATTGTTTCCAAGAGAAAGGGAGACCGGAGTGTAAAAAAGCGTTGTTTTTGAACGCCAATGAAGAAATGACTATGTTTTGCGATTTCTCCTGCTCAGAAAGACTTAGAAAGTTGATAATTGTGGGAAATGTTAGAAATGTCATGAGAAACAAGAATTATGTAAAAGAATTGATGTATGTCATTGTTTCCAAGAGAAAGGGAGACCGGAGTGTAAAAAAGCGTTGTTTTTGGACGCCAATGAAGAAATGACTGTTTTGCGATTTCTCTTGCTCAGAAAGACTTAGAAAGTTGATAATTGTGGGCAATGTTAGAAATGTCATGAGAAACAAGAATTATGTAAAAGAATTGATGTAAGTCATTGTTTCCAAGAGAAAGGGAAACAGGAGTGTAAAAAAGCGTTGTTTTTGGACGGCAATGAAGAAATGACTGTTTTGCGATTTCTCTTGCTCAGAAAGACTTAGAAAGTTGATAATTGTGGGCAATGTTAGAAATGTCATGAGAAACAAGAATTATGTAAAAGAATTGATGTAAGTCATTGTTTCCAAGAGAAAGGGAGACAGGAGTGTAAAAAAGCGTTGTTTTTTGGACGGCAATGAAGAAATGACTATGTTTTGCGATTTCTCCTGCTCAGAAAGACTTAGAAAGTTGATAATTGTGGGCAATGTTAGAAATGTCATGAGAAACAAGAATTATGTAAAAGAATTGATGTAAGTCATTGTTTCCAAGAGAAAGGGAGACCGGAGTGTAAAAAAGCGTTGTTTTTGAACGCCAAAGAAGAAATGACTATGTTTTGCGATTTCTCCTGCTCAGAAAGACTTAGAAAGTTGATAATTGTGGGCAATGTAAGAAATGTCATGAGAAACAAGAATTATGTAAAAGAATTGATGTAAGTCATTGTTTCCAAGAGAAAGGGAGACAGGAGTGTAAAAAAGCGTTGTTTTTGGACGCCAATGAAGAAATGACTGTTTTGCGATTTCTCTTGCTCAGAAAGACTTAGAAAGTTGATAATTGTGGGCAATGTTAGAAATGTCATGAGAAACAAGAATTATGTAAAAGAATTGATGTAAGTCATTGTTTCCAAGAGAAAGGGAGACAGGAGTGTAAAAAAGCGTTGTTTTTGGACGGCAATGAAGAAATGACTGTTTTGCGATTTCTCTTGCTCAGAAAGACTTAGAAAGTTGATAATTGTGGGCAATGTTAGAAATGTCATGAGAAACAAGAATTATGTAAAAGAATTGATGTAAGTCATTGTTTCCAAGAGAAAGGGAGACCGGAGTGTAAAAAAGCGTTGTTTTTGGACGCCAATGAAGAAATGACTATGTTTTGCGATTTCTCCTGCTCAGAAAGACTTAGAAAGTTGATAATTGTGGGCAATGTTAGAAATGTCATGAGAAACAAGAATTATGTAAAAGAATTGATGTATGTCATTGTTTCCAAGAGAAAGGGAGACCGGAGTGTAAAAAAGCGTTGTTTTTGGACGGCAATGAAGAAATGACTGTTTTGCGATTTCTCTTGCTCAGAAAGACTTAGAAAGTTGATAATTGTGGGCAATGTTAGAAATGTCATCAGAAACAAGAATTATGTAAAAGAATTGATGTAAGTCATTGTTTCCAAGAGAAAGGGAGACAGGAGTGTAAAAAAGCGTTGTTTTTGGACGGCAATGAAGAAATGACTATGTTTTGCGATTTCTCCTGCTCAGAAAGACTTAGAAAGTTGATAATTGTGGGCAATGTAAGAAATGTCATGAGAAACAAGAATTATGTAAAATAATTGATGTAAGTCATTGTTTCCAAGAGAAAGGGAGACCGGAGTGTAAAAAAGCGTTGTTTTTGGACGGCAATGAAGAAATGACTATGTTTTGCGATTTCTCCTGCTCAGAAAGACTTAGAAAGTTGATAATTGTGGGCAATGTAAGAAATGTCATGAGAAACAAGAATTATGTAAAAGAATTAATGTAAGTCATTGTTTCCAAGAGAAAGGGAGACCGGAGTGTAAAAAAGCGTTGTTTTTGAACGCCAATGAAGAAATGACTATGTTTTGCGATTTCTCCTGCTCAGAAAGACTTAGAAAGTTGATAATTGTGGGCAATGTTAGAAATGTCATGAGAAACAAGAATTATGTAAAAGAATTGATGTATGTCATTGTTTCCAAGAGAAAGGGAGACCGGAGTGTAAAAAAGCGTTGTTTTTGGACGCCAATGAAGAAATGACTGTTTTGCGATTTCTCTTGCTCAGAAAGACTTAGAAAGTTGATAATTGTGGGCAATGTTAGAAATGTCATGAGAAACAAGAATTATGTAAAAGAATTGATGTATGTCATTGTTTCCAAGAGAAAGGGAGACCGGAGTGTAAAAAAGCGTTGTTTTTGGACGCCAATGAAGAAATGACTGTTTTGCGATTTCTCTTGCTCAGAAAGACTTAGAAAGTTGATAATTGTGGGCAATGTTAGAAATGTCATGAGAAACAAGAATTATGTAAAAGAATTGATGTAAGTCATTGTTTCCAAGAGAAAGGGAAACAGGAGTGTAAAAAAGCGTTGTTTTTGGACGGCAATGAAGAAATGACTGTTTTGCGATTTCTCTTGCTCAGAAAGACTTAGAAAGTTGATAATTGTGGGCAATGTTAGAAATGTCATGAGAAACAAGAATTATGTAAAAGAATTGATGTAAGTCATTGTTTCCAAGAGAAAGGGAGACAGGAGTGTAAAAAAGCGTTGTTTTTTGGACGGCAATGAAGAAATGACTATGTTTTGTGATTTCTCCTGCTCAGAAAGACTTAGAAAGTTGATAATTGTGGGCAATGTTAGAAATGTCATGAGAAACAAGAATTATGTAAAAGAATTGATGTAAGTCATTGTTTCCAAGAGAAAGGGAGACCGGAGTGTAAAAAAGCGTTGTTTTTGAACGCCAAAGAAGAAATGACTATGTTTTGCGATTTCTCCTGCTCAGAAAGACTTAGAAAGTTGATAATTGTGGGCAATGTAAGAAATGTCATGAGAAACAAGAATTATGTAAAAGAATTGATGTAAGTCATTGTTTCCAAGAGAAAGGGAGACAGGAGTGTAAAAAAGCGTTGTTTTTGGACGCCAATGAAGAAATGACTGTTTTGCGATTTCTCTTGTTCAGAAAGACTTAGAAAGTTGATAATTGTGGGCAATGTTAGAAATGTCATGAGAAACAAGAATTATGTAAAAGAATTGATGTAAGTCATTGTTTCCAAGAGAAAGGGAGACAGGAGTGTAAAAAAGCGTTGTTTTTGGACGGCAATGAAGAAATGACTGTTTTGCGATTTCTCTTGCTCAGAAAGACTTAGAAAGTTGATAATTGTGGGCAATGTTAGAAATGTCATGAGAAACAAGAATTATGTAAAAGAATTGATGTAAGTCATTGTTTCCAAGAGAAAGGGAGACCGGAGTGTAAAAAAGCGTTGTTTTTGGACGCCAATAAAGAGATGACTATGTTTTGCGATTTCTCCTGCTCAGAAAGACTTAGAAAGTTGATAATTGTGGGCAATGTTAGAAATGTCATGAGAAACAAGAATTATGTAAAAGAATTGATGTATGTCATTGTTTCCAAGAGAAAGGGAGACCGGAGTGTAAAAAAGCGTTGTTTTTGGACGGCAATGAAGAAATGACTGTTTTGCGATTTCTCTTGCTCAGAAAGACTTAGAAAGTTGATAATTGTGGGCAATGTTAGAAATGTCATCAGAAACAAGAATTATGTAAAAGAATTGATGTAAGTCATTGTTTCCAAGAGAAAGGGAGACAGGAGTGTAAAAAAGCGTTGTTTTTGGACGGCAATGAAGAAATGACTATGTTTTGCGATTTCTCCTGCTCAGAAAGACTTAGAAAGTTAATAATTGTGGGCAATGTAAGAAATGTCATGAGAAACAAGAATTATGTAAAAGAATTGATGTAAGTCATTGTTTCCAAGAGAAAGGGAGACCGGAGTGTAAAAAAGCGTTGTTTTTGGACGGCAATGAAGAAATGACTGTTTTGCGATTTCTCTTGCTCAGAAAGACTTAGAAAGTTGATAATTGTGGGCAATGTTAGAAATGTCATGAGAAACAAGAATTATGTAAAAGAATTGATGTAAGTCATTGTTTCCAAGAGAAAGGGAGACCGGAGTGTAAAAAAGCGTTGTTTTTGGACGCCAATGAAGAAATGACTATGTTTTGCGATTTCTCCTGCTCAGAAAGACTTAGAAAGTTGATAATTGTGGGCAATGTTAGAAATGTCATGAGAAACAAGAATTATGTAAAAGAATTGATGTATGTCATTGTTTCCAAGAGAAAGGGAGACCGGAGTGTAAAAAAGCATTGCTTTTGGACGGCAATGAAGAAATTACTGTTTTGCGATTTCTCTTGCTCAGAAAGACTTAGAAAGTTGATAATTGTGGGCAATGTTAGAAATGTCATGAGAAACAAGAATTATGTAAAAGAATTGATGTAAGTCATTGTTTCCAAGAGAAAGGGAGACAGGAGTGTAAAAAAGCGTTGTTTTTGGACGGCAATGAAGAAATGACTATGTTTTGCGATTTCTCCTGCTCAGAAAGACTTAGAAAGTTGATAATTGTGGGCAATGTAAGAAATGTCATGAGAAACAAGAATTATGAAAAAGAATTGATGTAAGTCATTGTTTCCAAGAGAAAGGGAGACCGGAGTGTAAAAAAGCGTTGTTTTTGGACGCCAATGAAGAAATGACTATGTTTTGCGATTTCTCCTGCTCAGAAAGACTTAGAAAGTTGATAATTGTGGGCAATGTAAGAAATGTCATGAGAAACAAGAATTATGTAAAAGAATTGATGTAAGTCATTGTTTCCAAGAGAAAGGGAGACAGGAGTGTAAAAAAGCGTTGTTTTTGGACGCCAATGAAGAAATGACTGTTTTGCGATTTCTCTTGCTCAGAAAGACTTAGAAAGTTGATAATTGTGGCAATGTTAGAAATGTCATGAGAAACAAGAATTATGTAAAAGAATTGATGTAAGTCATTGTTTCCAAGAGAAAGGGAGACCAGAGTGTAAAAAAGCGTTGTTTTTGGACGGCAATGAAGAAATGACTATGTTTTGCGATTTCTCCTGCTCAGAAAGACTTAGAAAGTTGATTATGGTGGGCAATGTAAGAAATGTCATGAGAAACAAGAATTATGTAAAAGAATTGATGTAAGTCATTGTTTCCAAGAGAAAGGGAGACCGGAGTGTAAAAAAGCGTTGTTTTTGGACGGCAATGAAGAAATGACTGTTTTGCGATTTCTCTTGCTCAGAAAGACTTAGAAAGTTGATAATTGTGGGCAATGTTAGAAATGTCATGAGAAACAAGAATTATGTAAAAGAATTGATGTAAGTCATTGTTTCCAAGAGAAAGGGAGACCGGAGTGTAAAAAAGCGTTGTTTTTGGACGCCAATGAAGAAATGACTATGTTTTGCGATTTCTCCTGCTCAGAAAGACTTAGAAAGTTGATAATTGTGGGCAATGTTAGAAATGTCATGAGAAACAAGAATTATGTAAAAGAATTGATGTATGTCATTGTTTCCAAGAGAAAGGGAGACCGGAGTGTAAAAAAGCGTTGCTTTTGGACGGCAATGAAGAAATTACTGTTTTGCGATTTCTCTTGCTCAGAAAGACTTAGAAAGTTGATAATTGTGGGCAATGTTAGAAATGTCATGAGAAACAAGAATTATGTAAAAGAATTGATGTAAGTCATTGTTTCCAAGAGAAAGGGAGACCGGAGTGTAAAAAAGCGTTGTTTTTGGACGGCAATGAAGAAATGACTGTTTTGCGATTTCTCTTGCTCAGAAAGACTTAGAAAGTTGATAATTGTGGGCAATGTTAGAAATGTCATGAGAAACAAGAATTATGTAAAAGAATTGATGTAAGTCATTGTTTCCAAGAGAAAGGGAGACAGGAGTGTAAAAAAGCGTTGTTTTTGGACGGCAATGAAGAAATGACTATGTTTTGCGATTTCTCTTGCTCAGAAAGACTTAGAAAGTTGATAATTGTGGGCAATGTAAGAAATGTCATGAGAAACAAGAATTATGTAAAAGAATTGATGTAAGTCATTGTTTCCAAGAGAAAGGGAGACCGGAGTGTAAAAAAGCGTTGTTTTTGGACGGCAATGAAGAAATGACTGTTTTGCGATTTCTCTTGCTCAGAAAGACTTAGAAAGTTGATAATTGTGGGCAATGTTAGAAATGTCATGAGAAACAAGAATTATGTAAAAGAATTGATGTAAGTCATTGTTTCCAAGAGAAAGGGAGACCGGAGTGTAAAAAAGCGTTGTTTTTGAACGCCAATGAAGAAATGACTATGTTTTGCGATTTCTCCTGCTCAGAAAGACTTAGAAAGTTGATAATTGTGGGCAATGTTAGAAATGTCATGAGAAACAAGAATTATGTAAAAGAATTGATGTATGTCATTGTTTCCAAGAGAAAGGGAGACCGGAGTGTAAAAAAGCGTTGTTTTTGGACGCCAATGAAGAAATGACTGTTTTGCGATTTCTCTTGCTCAGAAAGACTTAGAAAGTTGATAATTGTGGGCAATGTTAGAAATGTCATGAGAAACAAGAATTATGTAAAAGAATTGATGTAAGTCATTGTTTCCAAGAGAAAGGGAAACAGGAGTGTAAAAAAGCGTTGTTTTGGACGGCAATGAAGAAATGACTGA